>NW_008692930.1:7735-16970 GCF_000695815.1 Acanthisitta chloris | reverse complement strand
GGGAGGGGTGGGATGAGCCTTTCTGTGAGATACGGATCCAACCCTGCACCTTCACCACATGCCAAGCAGGTGGATAAATCCAAGTCTCACACAGACACCTGGACCTCAACTTCTTCTCCAAGGGGAGAACACTGAGGGCTTGCACCTGCCTAAGTACAGCCATTTAAGCAGCAGGTTCCAGTGGGATTGTTCCCTTGGAGTCCTTCTTACCTATTAGTGGGGACCCTGAAAAAGCAGCAATTCAACCAGCAGCCACTGCACATCCCTCCATCCATCCCTCCACTCGGTGCTCCAACAGCAACTCCAACTACTGCCCATCCATTTCCCAAACTACCAGCCCAGATCTGTCCTAATCTTCTAAAGCTCCACTCCAAGATCCTCTAGCTCCAGGAGGGACTTGCTGGTGGTGTTTAAGGAGTTTGTATCTCTGATGGAGAAGCTACACCCACACCTAACTGAGCTGCACCACACAGAGCCCATGTGCCTCCAGACAAGAATGAGAAGTCTGTGACTTTCTTCTGGTTCCCTGGAGGAACACTTCCCATCATCTTGCAGTGAGGATTCCACATGATGCTGAAGCATTAGTAAGAAGGTGCTGTTTCAGAGGGGACAGCACCCCAAATCCCTGCAGAGAACAACATCTTGCCCTGATGGCGATATCAGACATCATTCTTTGCTATGTTAAACAGCAAACACCACTAAATGCACCCCAAAAACAGTCTCTCACTACCTACATTTTAGTGCCCTTTGGCTCCATCCCCCTCCCATGCCTCATGGGAACTTTGGTTCTGAATTTCCAATTAATATCAATAAATTCACTGCCCTGGGTTACAACAAGCCTCTGCATTCATGAGCAGGTTCTCTGCAGGCTCAGGAACATGGGAGGGTGGGGGTCAGGCTGCCAGCACAGACATGGACCTGGCAGAGAGCAGCTGAGAGCATCCAGAGAAGGTCACCACAATGCTCCAAAGGCTAGAACAGCTCTGCCACAGAGAGAGGCTGAGAGATGGGGTTGTGCAGCTTGGAGAAGAGAAAGCTCCAGGGAGACCTCACTGTATTCACTTGAGGCTTAAAGGGGCTGACAGGCAAGATGGGAACAGATTTGTGACCAAGGCCTGCAGTGACAGGACAAGGGACAGGAGGGGTTAACTGAACAAGGGTGGGGTCAGGTTGGACCATGAGGGTGCTGAAGCACTGGCACAGGCTGCCCAGAGAACCTGTGGCTATCTGGGTGCTGAAGCACTGGCACAGGCTGCCCAGAGAACCTGTGGCTACCTCATTCCTGGAGGTGTTCCAGGCTAGGCTGGATGGGGTTTGGGGCAACCTGAGCTAGTGGAAGGTATCCCTGCCCATGGCAAGGGGTTGGACTAGATGAGCTTTCAGGTCTCTTCCAACCCAAACCAGTCCATGAGTCTGTGAGTCTATCCAACACCAGTCAGTCCTGCTGCACCTCCTGGACACACCAGAGTGTTACATATCACCAATTTCTCAACAAGGAGTGGGCCCTACTTTTGCTGCCCAAACAGTTCTTGGCATGATAAACTGAATCCTCTACAATACCAAGGCAAGGTAATGCTGTAAAACAAAACCAGAAGTACTCCCAACATCCTGGATGCTTCTGGAAGTCACTGCAATGTCATTGCATCTTGTTCACTGCAGATCTCAGACTTTTAAATAGATTATTATGCTTCTAGGCCATGAGTGCCCTTTGCAGCCCCAAGTGCACCCCGTGCCACTGCAGCAGCCAGGAGCACAGCAGTGACAGCTCTTCCCTGAAAACCCCCAAACAGGAGCACTGCAACATCTTACAGTGCAAGCACAGACCGAAAGAGCCTGGAGGATGACTGAGCAACAGTCTGAGACACGTGAATTCCCCTGAGAAAATCCCTTGCTTCCAGGCTTGGCCAAGGAAATTTTAGCTGAGGAGCAGCTGCCAGGAGAGGGAAGCGTGAGACAATTTAGGAAGGGCCAGTCCTTCCAAGTAATTACAATATCTCCTGATTTTGACATAGGGTTGGATGCAAGACATATGTACAGACACTCTCCTGGGACCTCTCAAAACAATTCCACGTGCAGATGTGGAATCATGCTAGGCAAATGAGGAGAAGTGGATGGGAGGAGTGTGGATGGCAAGATAGAGACCTGGTCTCAGCTTTCCAGCCCCCAAGCATCCCCCTGCACCAGTCTGGGAGCATGAGCACCACTCAGCCCATGAAAGCATCACCTTTGCCAAGGACAAGGGCTGCCAGCAGCTTGGAGCCATCCTGCACAGTCAGTCCTGCAGCACCCATCATCCCTGCAACCACCACAAGGGAGGTGGGCAAAGGAGAGCCCACATGGGCTCACAGCAAGACTGAAGGCTGGGCTTGGGACAAAAAGTTCTCCCAGTGCTGTCTCTCAGCAGGTGAGCCCAGCCAGGGTCCAGCCCCACTCCACAGAGCTCAGCCACTCAGTTCCACCTGCTCCCCAGTCAGGGCTTTGCAGACACTGAAGCTGTAAAACCTCTGCTGACCCCACAACCAGCTCTTCGACTGTCCCAGGAGAGCACTGGTCCCACCTGGGGACAGGGGACCTCAGCACTCACAGATCTAACTCAGCCAGATCCCCCAGACTCCGAAATGTTGCACCTCTTGGGTGCTGTGATCCCTAACTCCAGTTCCTGTCAACAAACCTCTTCTCAGCAAGACAAGGCTAGGGAAGAAACGGGTCCAGAAGGGACAGACTCTTTGGCCAGCCAAGCAACACAAAGTCCTCAGCACAGAGATTCAAGGTCCCAAGTTGCCACCACAGGCTCAAAGAGGACCTGCACCATTTCTGGGCCAAGCAGGTGACAGTCTATTCTGCTCCATCCACAGACCCTTCCATGCAGCCTGTGGCAAGACAATAGCCAACAGCACAGAAACAGTCACTTGCTCTTTCCAACCTCCATATTGCCCCATCCCTTCAGAAATCCCTCTCTGGCAGCCTCACTGGAACCTCACCACCTCTCAAAAGTCTCAAAACCACCAGTCACCCCTATGCCTCCTCTCCAGAGAGGTCCCAGCACTCCCTCACTCCAGCCCCCTCAGCAGCTGGTGGCTTTCCAGCCATGGCCACCTGCAGACACAAGGACTTCTGCCTGGCTACAGCCACCCCAGCAGTGCTTGGCACAGCCACGTGCCCACGGGGACGCACGAAGGTCACGGCTCACTCACTCTCGTCGGGGTTGGGCGAAGCGAGAATGGCACTGTGCTTCCTCTTCACCTCCTCCACATTCTCCGAAAGTTTATCAATGAACCCTCGAATTTCTTC
The DNA here is from genome assembly GCF_000695815.1 of Acanthisitta chloris. Classification (NCBI taxonomy): domain Eukaryota; kingdom Metazoa; phylum Chordata; class Aves; order Passeriformes; family Acanthisittidae; genus Acanthisitta; species Acanthisitta chloris. The sequence goes on along the minus strand of NW_008692930.1, from coordinate 13,679 downwards.
CACCTGTGGAGATGGACAACAAGACAGGTGGTCTGTGACTGACCTGGATTTTTGGAAAGCGGAGGGAATATTGAACTCTATCCCAAAGCAATTATGATATGACTGACCCATAGCATATGTCATCCTGGACAAATATTTTCCAGATGGAAACTGTAGGACCACTGAGGATTCAGACCTTCCCCACCCCAGCAGGCAGCTGGAGTCACAGCAGTGTAATACAAACTGTACAGCCTATATCCTTTGGGATACACTGAGAAACTTTGAGGATTTATATAAATCAGCATCAGATCTGATTCCCAAACTCTGCCCCTTTGGCAGAACCCTGCTGAGGCTGCACAAGCCAGGCTGGTCCCAGCTCAGTCCCCCAGGGACTGAGCTCCAGGGACTGAAAAGCCCAGTTTGACCCTCAGCCCCCAGCCCAGGAAGGCTGTTTCCCAAGAAATCCTTGCAGGCATCTTCCCTGCACTTCTGTACTACAGGGAGACACCAGCATCTCCAAGAGGGGAAACCTTTCCTGTGCTCTCTGCCTGCCAGGCTGCCCACCCTCTAGCTCTGTCTTCTTCAGCTCACACCACCCCTTTGCTCATCTTCCTCCACCTGCACATCAGATTTATCCCAGTCCCCACTCCATTGCCTGCACAGATCCATTTTAACACTCCCCACACACATGCCATGCTAAGGGTGTGCTAAAAATCCGCATGCAGATCTTACAGCCACCCACATGCCAGAAGACAACCTCTTGTTTGGGAATGGCAGGCACAAAATTAAATCAGTCCCATGTGGAGACCGCTGCTCTGCAGAGGTGCTCACGGGAGAGGTCTGAGAGCCAGGTGCCAGGCTCCCCTGCTCCCATCACCTGGGCACGCTGCCTCGCTGGCTTCTGGAGGAGCAGGGGGAGCAAGAAAGCATCCACAAGGCCAGGTGAGCCAACCACAGCCTCAGGCCTGTGGAGAAGCCTGCTCCCTGCTAACAAGCACTTAGAGCATAACCTCTGAGGACCCTGAACATCAGCTGAGCAGCACCAGCCAGGGCAGAACCCTCATCCCCATCCTGACCACTGCTCCCTGCTGGCAGTGGGAGCCTGGACCATGGCCCCACAGCCACTTCAGCACCAGCAGAAAGGTGTGAACCAGCTTTAAAGCTGCACTGGAGGAACAAACCTCTCACCTGCTCAAAGAACTCATCCATGAAGCGGTCCCGGTCCACACTGACGGCGACTTCATCATCGTCGTCACTGTCCTTCGCCTGCAACGACACGTGGGGAGAGAGAGGGAGAGAGAGAGAGAAAGAGAGAGAGAGAGAGAGAGAGAGAGAGAGAGAGAGAGACGGGCATCAATGAGTGCTTCCTGCAAAGTTCATGGCTCCATTTCAGAAGCTCCTCAGGGGCATCTTCCCCCTCTCATTTGCTCCCAGGAGCTGGGACAAATACCAGCTAGAGCATGGAACACCCTGGGCACTGTTACACAGAGCACTAGGGACACAGAAAGCAGAGATGGGGCAGCCCCAGTAGTGAGCGATGGCCAAAAGACCACAGCAGCTGCAAGTGAGCATGACACAGGGCTAAGGACACTGCTGCATCCACAGGGAGCTGGAGGGGGCACTTCATGGACACCCTCAGCTGTGTGTGAGCATACTGGCTCTTCAAAGAACAGGGATGGGAAACACCAGGGATGCCACCATGGGAAACACCAGGGATGCTGTAATGGAAAAGCACACGGGATGTCACGATGAGAAGCACAAGGGATGCTGCAATTGGGAAAACATGAGGGATGCTGTGATGGGAAAGCACGAGGGATGCTGTGATGGGAAGCACAAGGAATGCTGTGATGGGAAAGCACGAGGGATGCTGTGACAGGAAACCATGAGGGATGTCAGGATGGGAAACACCAGGCATGCTGCAATTGGGAAAACACAAGGAATGCTGTGATGGTTAGCACAAGGGATGTTGCAATGGGAAACACCAGGGTTGCCACTATGGGAAACACAATGAATGCTGTGATGGGAAACACCAGGAATGCTGCCACGGGAAAACACCAGGGATGCCACTATGAAAAACACAAGGGATGCTGCCACAGGAAACACAAGGAATGCTGCCATGGGAAAGCACAAGGGATGCTGCAACGGGAAACACCAAGGAAGCTGCCATGGGAAACACCAGGGATGCTGCCATGGGAAACCCGAGGGATGCAGCTATGGGAAAATAAAAGGAGTGCTGCAGAGTGCAGGAAAGGTGGGAGAGAATAGATAATACAACAGAACTAGTAAAGCCACAGCAGGCAAATGAGGGGTTGTCCTTGTCTGCAGAAGCATGTGTGTCATTGTCACCAGAGATGAAAACACCTCCTGTCCCAGCGAGGCGGGGGATGTAAGCTCACAGGGGAAAGCAAAATTACAGTCCTCTGCATAAAGAGACATTTAAAAGACTATTATCCAAAGCAGTTCCATGATGGAGGAAAATGAAAAATTAAGAGGGTGAAAGTTTCTTCTTACTCCGTCTTCACAAGTGAGAAGGAGCCAGCAGAATGCCCATTCTGGGTGCACAGAAAACTGGTCCCTAAAGTCTGGAACTTAGAATTTGCCCAGGCTCAGCAGGCAGGAGTGGACGGCATAGTGAGGCTGGGGCATGGCCAAAGCCACCAGCCCAGGAACAGCTCAGTACATTTAGATTTTGACAGCCACCACTAACCATGTCCCCAGGTGCCACATCCACACATCTTGTTATATCCTTCCAGGGATGGTGGCTCCATCACCTCCCTAAGCAGCTGTGCCACTGCCTGACCACCCTTTTGGTGAACAACTTTTCCCTAATATCCAACCTAAACCTCCCCTGAGGCTACTTGAGGCTGTTTCCTCTCATCCTGTCACTTGTTGCCTGGGAGAAGAGACTGACCCCACCTGGGTCCAGCCTCCTGGCAGGGACTTGGAGAGAGTGAGAAGATCCTCCCTGAGCCTCCTTTTCTCCAGGCTGAGCCCCCCCAGCTCCCTCAGCTGCTCCTCATCACACTTGTGCTCCAGACCCTTCCCCAGCTTCATTCCCTTCTCTGGACTCACTCCAGCCCCTCAGGGCCTTTCTTGCAGTAAGGGACCCAAAACTGACACCAGGATTCTAGGTGATTCACCAGTGCCCAGCAGCAGGTGATGGTCCCTGCTCTGGTCCCACTGGCCACATCAGTGCTGGTAGAAGCCAAGGCTGTACAATCCCTGCATTAGACACTGCCCTTTGCATCAGGCAGGACCCAACTTCTTCCCTGAAGCTTTTTGCTTTCAAAATTCAGCAGTCTGCTCTCTCACCGAGTCCACACCACCACTCCCACTCCCTGCAGCCATCACCGCCCAGCACTGTGAGTCAAAGCACGACTCAGGCTTCAGGCAGAGCTGAATGCACAGCCACATCCAACACCTCACACACCTCCCTGGGGCCAGGGGCAGGATTTGGCAGTGGGCTCTGATATAGCCCCTCCTGCACCCCAGTGCCACCAGACAGCCCTGTCCCTCCCCCTGTCTTCACTGCTCAGGCCTCACTCAAACCCACCTGAGCACAGAGACAGCTGGCACCCTCCACTCCCAGCCCCACTGCCAACCAATCCTTCAGCCAGCAGCGAGCCTGGCTGTAAGCTAAGATCCACTTGGGGTCAACAACTAGTCCCAGAGCAGCATCTATACCTGCTCCATCACTCCTGGAGCATCCCAGGCACTCCCCCAGCAACCACAGCACACAGGCAGGAGAGCTCACCATTGAGGAGGCCACAAAGCACCATCTCCTAAGGCTAGGAAGGCTGTCTGCATGGATGAATCCTTGCTACAGGGATATAACTACCATGCTACAGGGATATAACTCCCATCACATTCCAATTTACACATCACTAGGAATCCTGCTTGGTTTGTGCCATGCTTGATTTTAAGCATCAACTACTTTCACCGATGACAGGTGGAACTCAGCATGTCAGATGGGTAGATACAACACAGACCCACACCTACACCTCAGATAATGCCAACAGATCCTGGAGACACACGTGAGTGATGGAAGATGCAGCTGCCAAGCAAACACCAGCCTGGACACAAATGTCCCCAGGTCAGGGGATCTTCCTTCCCCTCACCCTGCGCAGCCTCTCTATGCCAGGGACAGGGACATCCTCCCCAGCCCCACAGTCAGTGAGCAGATGGGGGAACACGTGTCCTGCCTGCAGCCCTTGCAGCCTTGCCATGCACCCAACAGGATGGTCATGTACAGAAAGGGGTCAAAGGAAAGGGGACTGAGAGCACCCTGCAGAGAAGGACTGGGGGATTCTGGTGGGTGTCAAATGGGACGTGACCTGGCCATGGCAGCTCAGAAAGCCAAGTGTCTCCTGGGCTGCAGCCCCAGCAGTGTGGGCAGCAGGTGAAGGAGGGGATGCTACCCCTCTGCTCTGCTCTCCTGAGACCCTCTTAGAGCTGCCTCCAGCTCTGGGGTCCCAGCACAGGACAATGCTGTTAAACTGAGGGTGGGGTCAGGCTGGACAGGGAGAAGAAGCATCAGACCATGAGGGTGGTGAGATACTGGCACAGGTTGCCCAGAGAAGCTGTGGCTGCTCCATCCCTGAAGTATTCAAGGCCAGGTTGGATGGGGCTTGGAGCAATCTAGGCTAGTGGAAAGTGTCCCTGCCCATGGCAGGGGGCTGGATTGGATCACCTTTGAAGGTCTCTTCCTACTAAAACTCTGTGAACTCAAGAAACCTCACTCCCAGGGCGAGCAGAGTGGGAAGCACCAACAAGCCTCTGCAGCCCTGCATGGCAAAAGACACCTCCATCACAACTTTCCCCAAGCCTATCCAGCCTTTCTTGTCATCACTCTAGCAGGATCTTAGTTTGCCAAAACTCTGAGCCCTGTCTGAAGCCTGTGAGGAGAGCATTCCCATCGTTAATTTTGACCTGTGATCACACAGGCCAGAGCCTAGCAGAAGAGGAAGGGCAGCAGGACAGCACACCATCCACCGAAATGCTCCTCTCTTTGTCACCTCTTGTCTATTCTTTCCACATCCAAAACAGTCCTGGCTCATTGCCCAAAGGACGCCACATCCCTGCCTGCTCCCATCCCTGCTGCCCACTGGACCCTGCCATACCCAGAAATCCTAAAGGAAGGCGACCCACTACCCAGGGAGGGGATTTCTGCCAAAGCTACACGCAGCCTGGTCAGAGGCACTCGTGTCTGAGGGCAGCACACCCCCGGGCACGCAGAGGTGGATGGACAGGCATGGAGATGTTATTTAGGGCAGGCACTGGACAGGGGGAGCGGCACAAAGCCCAGCCGGGAGCCCCATGAAGAGGAAATTACATGGATGGAGCCTGCTGGTCGGGAGGGCACATGTCACTTGTCACTCCGGGCTGGAGAAGGACACCATCTGTCCAACCCACGTCACTGGGAACACCCTCGGTGCCACGCTGCCTCCGACCCCCCAGCGCCAGGCAGGTCACCTGGCCCCACCGCCCCAACCCCCCGAGCCAGGGAGGCAGCAGCAGTGTCAGCTGAGGGGTGACTTGGACTGGAGCGGGAGGAGATGCCACTGGGAGGCACAGCTCATGGGATGCAGGGCACTGAAGGATCAGCTGCTCTGGCATCTCTCTCCACATCACACCAGTGCTCGCTCCAAGCACACCGTCGACCCTCGCCCCAGGCTTGAGGTGTCACCCCATGCACTGCTGCCAAAGTAGGAATGAGACCAAAACCTTCCAAAGGAAACCTAAAGCATCCACCCAGCTGACAGCATTTTGGCTTCTTGCATCCCAGCTGTGAGCATTCCAAGTTTCATGGAAAGATCCTGAGTCAAAACTCCTTGTGGGTGCTGCTCAGCATAAGCCCCAGCCTGGGCTTGCTCACCAGTGACAGGCAAGGAGCATCACTCCTAACATCAGGCACATCACCCTCTGTGTTCCTCTGCTCCTACCTTGGGCACTGCCAGGCAGCACC
>NW_008692930.1:1668-7713 GCF_000695815.1 Acanthisitta chloris | reverse complement strand
GTGAGGATACCCCTTCTTTAGCAAGGTTTTTATTTCACCAGCCTGCTGGAGGCCAAGCAGTGAGCACTGTGCAGGCAGCATCACAGTAGCAGGAAGGGCTCTGGGAGCTGCTGTCTCCCCAATGCCGCCGAGCCCCGGGAGTGAAATGGGGAAGGGCAGGTCAGCCAGAGCTCCTCCAGCAGCTTTCAGGGCTTCACAGGGTTCAAGGTGCCCTCCACGAGGGCTGAAACCCCAAGAGCAGACAGAGCTGAGCTGTGATACCTTCCCCAACAAAGCAGAGCAGCGGATGGGAAGTCATCCAGAGCCCTGGAGCAACCCAGCTCTGTAGGTTTTGCAACCAGCACACTGCTAATAAATTCTTTACTGAGCAGATTACATCCCTGTGGTTTCAACCTGCTCTGTTCCCTCCGCAGGCACTTTTGGGAAGATGCAGAGGAGCACAGACCACCCAAAAAGACTTAACACCTGCCCTCCTCTGAGCAGCAAACGTGGCAGGGTGGAGTGAGCTGTGGAGGGCACAGCCAGGTCTCTGCCATCTCTGCCACGCGCAGCCTCGAGCTCCTGTCAGCACTGCAGATGAATTTCACCATGTCCAGATGAACCTGTAGAGCTGGTGCAGGCAGCACACCCAGGGCAGAGGAGCAACGGGCTTGGCCACTGCTGGGCACATCTGCATCCCAAGGGACCGTGCTGACCCCTGGCACATCCCTCTGTTCCTTTCCTAGGAACAACTGTACCCAAACAGGCAGTGAGTCCCCATCTGGCTCCAGCATCCCGTGGGGCTGGGGCCCAATGCCAGGGCTGGGGGCACACACCACGCTGCCTCCCATCCTCACCAGAGACAAGGCAAGCCTCACAAAAGCACAATGGAAGGAAAAAGCCACACCAGCTGCCACCTCCCTTTTAGGGATCATTCACTTAAGCAAAGAAAGGCCTCATCCCTGAGCTGCAGGATGCTGCTCGCAGGCTTCGCTCCCAGGCTGCATCTGTTTGTTTTTATTTACGGACACCTCCGCACTGCTCTGCCCAGCCGGAGAGATTCCAGCCATCTGGGCTTGACTTGCTTCCCAAAACGAAGCCCTTTCTGTACCAAAACCAGAGTGCTGTGGGATGCACGGCACAGGCTGCTCCCTGGGGATGCCTCTGAGCAGCTGTGGGTCATGGCCGGGATTGTGTCCCCACATGGAGCAGCACACGGGGGTCCAACACACAAGACCAGCTGCCTCATTCCCTGCGTCCAAGCCCCAGAGCCCAGGGCACTGCTGCCGGCACCGGGAGCTCCCGTGGCAGCTCGCTCCGGCGTGCGGCTGCGCAAGGAAGGACGAGGTCAGAATAACTCAGCAGCAAACAGCACCGACATCTCTTCTCAGCCATCTCACAGAGACTACAGGACACGTAGGAGAGAGTATGGATACCCAGATCCCTGGAAACATCCCAGTCTGGCTCTGTGATGCTCAGCAACACAAGGGCAGCTCACTGCAGCCTGACCTGAACAAGGCCCAGAGCACCCACAGGTCAGCCACACACCAAAGGAGCAACCCCTTGGGCTGCCCTGACCCCTCACACCTCAGGGTTTGCTTTAGAGGTCTGCAGCAGCCAAACCGAGCACTTCCTCAGGAGTCCAGCGCTGAATTCCTGCTCTGGAAGGATTTCAGCGAGGTGGTGTCAAGGCTGAGGATGAGGACAGCCAGAAGGTTTGTTCCTGAGAGAGCTGAACCATATGAGACCATGGTTCGAACTACGTACAGCCTCAGCCCTTTTTGCAGGCTACATAGTACAGCGGTGCACCATGACAAACCAGCCACTCCATGGCACATAGGCCCCAACAGCCATGTCCAGTTCCAACAGCCAATCCAGCTGGCAGACAGACACCAGTGGTGTACCCCAGGGATCAGTGTTGGGACCATTCCCATTTAAGAGGATGAGGGGATCAAGGGCATCCTCAGCAAGAAGATACCGAGTTGGGTGGGATGTAACAAGGTAACAAGAAAGAGGACAAGAGGAAACAGTCTCAAGTTGTGCCAAGGGAAGTTTAGGTTGGATATTGGGGGAAAATTCTTCACCAAAAGGGTGGTCAGGCCCTGGCACAGCTGCCCAGGGCAGTGGTGGAGTCACTATCCCTGGAGGAGTTTAACAGACATGTGGAACATGGTTTAGTGGTGACCTTGGCAGTGATGGAGGAATGATTGGATCTTAGAGGGCTTTTCCAGCCTAAACGATTCTATAATTCTAATATTCACCAAAACCAGTCCATACAACTTCTTCATGAATAAAAGTCCAAGGCACAAATGACTTCAGCATTCAGCGACATCTGCATGAGTCAGGCGTTTCCAATTTCCAACACTAGCAGTGCAAAGGAGAACATGATTTCCAAGAGTTTTGTCCTTAGGTATTGGCTTTCATTGCTGCAGAATCACATTCCCAGGCTTTGGCACAAAGCCCAAGCCTTTTATCAGAGCTGTGGTCACTCTTAAGCTCAGTTTTAGAAGCAGGAAGGTAAAACTCCACTAAACTCTGAAGAACAAGTGTCAGAGGAGACAGAGGTGACACCAGCCCTGAAGAGAGCAAAGAGCTTAACTGACTAACCTTCTCCTGTGGCTCTAGAATGTGGACAGCACTATGACCTACTGGAAAAGCATTGGTACTTTACAGCCAGTACTTTACAAATTTGCAGTCAAGGCTAAAGAATAATTTGGTGAAAAACAACAGACTTAATTAATCTGAAATTAATTACTTAACATCCTTCAAGTGGCATCACCATTGCTATAGCTCCAGTGCAGACCAGAGCTTCACATAGACAGCAGAAGAACTTGCAGCCACAGCACTCATCTCCCCTCTCCAATCCATTGCATATTCACCAGGATCAGCACTCAGAGAGGTCTCTGCCAGGGTCACCACCATGCTTTGGTGTCTACTACTGACACCAAGCCTTGGTGATGCCTATTGGTGACATTGAAGTCTGTCCCAGGAAGCTTTGGCAAAAAAGAGAAGGAAAGCCACAGGCAGAGGAGGTGACACAGACAGCACCACAGCTCCCACAGCCACGTCATCAGGATCGACACGTGAAAATCAAGGGAGTCTCTAAAATGGTTATCCTTCAAATCCCACTGCAGCACCTACAAACAGGCACTCATGGAATGCACTGCTCCGGAAGAGACATTCAAGAATCCCCCAGTACAACCCCCTGCCACGGGCAGGGACACCTTCCACCAGACCAGGCTGCTCACATGGTGAAGAATACTCAAAGATGGGAAGGACATTTCTTTGGTGCTCTTGTCTAGGCCCTATAAAACAACCTCAGCACTACCCAGGTGAGACACTGATCCTCAGGAAGGCAAACGTCCTCTGGAAAACCAAAACAAACAATTTTCATACACCACAAAGCCAAAGCCTGACAGGACTTGATGAAAAATCAGCAATGGCAGATAAAAAGGCAGAACTTATAGCAGCAAACCCACAGCACAGGAGAAGAACTGCAGGATGGAAGTGGCCACAGCGGCAGCAAACTCCTGAAAACTCATAGGACAATCTTTTAGCTGGTTCCCCTGAAAAGAAACCCAGGTCTGTAAGTATCCACTAGAATCTGAAACAGCTCAGTCCCATTCTGCAGATTTCAACGCTGTGTGGCCAGGTCTGTCCCCTGAGCCTAGGGTGGACACCGAGGTGCCAGTGCATGCCTGAGCAGCAAGCAGCAGGGAGGAGAACGCTAGTCTAGGAGCAAATAAACACAACTTGGCCAGGAGATCTGGAATTTTACAAGCAGTCAGGACCTGGTCTAGTGGAAGACGTTCCAGCCCATGGCAATGGGGTTGGATGACAGTCTTTGAAGGTCCCTTGGGGAGTGAGATTTCCTTAGCCTGAGCTCTCCATGGCTGCTGCAGCAAAAGGACTTCCCATTCTTCTCTGAATGCCCTGAAGGACTGGTTTTGGCCAGCAGATGTCCTGGACTCCACTCACTACTTCCAACTTTCCTGCAAAAGGTGATGGAAGAAGAGACCTTCCTGCCAGGGGAGAGTGGCTGCATCACCACGGGAAATACTCAGAGTATCACTGAAAAAGGTTGAAAGTTGCTTCAGGGCATCTCTCATGTGGGAGCTGAGCACTGAGAGGTCTGTCTGCTGTGGCTGTCCCATTCTTGGAAGTGTTCAAGGACAGGTTGGATGGGGCTCAGAGCAATCTGATCTAGTGGAAAGTGGTCCTAACCAGGAGGGTTGGAACAAGATGAACTTTGAAGGTCCTTTCCAACCCAAACCACCCTGTCACCCCATGCCACACCACATGCCACAGCCTGTCCCCTCTTCACAACCATCAGACTGCTCCCTCATTTGGGGGGCAATGCAGCACCCACATTTCCAATACCAGCCCTACCGCTGGATGCCGCAGGCAGAGGCACAGGCAGCACATCACCCCTGCCCTCTGCCCTTCTTCCAGCTCAGCAGAGCTTTCTACTCCTCGTGCTTACAGAGTTGCCTCATTTCATATTTTTCCCAAGCAAAGACAGCCCCGTTTGGCTTTGTGCCTGGTCTGGTCCTGACACAGCACTGCTCTGTCTCTGTCTCCCATGCCGTCCTCCGCTTGCCTTCCCCTCCCCACACATCTCCTCCAGGATCATCCTGCAGACACCACAATCCAAGGACACTCAGTCAACCCCTGACGCAGGTGCTCAGGTCACCCAGAGCCAGGCCAACACTGCACACTGGCTTCCTGGACCTTCCACTCAGGCTCAGTCTCTTCCTTTTTGCTAATACACGTAATTTTCTGGAAGTAGCAATTTATCACAGTACTTAGCTTAATGAGCCTTACTGTACATGTTCTGCCTGTAGTGATAATTTTGCATATTTCCTGAGAAATCTTGTTAACGGGGAGATACATGGCAAAACAAACATTTGTACAGCTTCCGAGCAGCTCATACACAAAGACAACAGGAATGAGACTGAACCCCTTTGGCTCTAGCCCTCTCAGTCATCCAGTGTGCAGCCAACTTATCTGGTTGCATTTATCACTCCGGTACCAGGTCTCAGTGGGCCGAGACTATTCCTGCACTCAAGTTGACTTCAGTGGGACTACCAAACTCACACACAACAGACCTGATGCTCTCCAGCACAGACAAGGGTCCCCAGAGCTCAGTGTCCCCTCCAAGGCCTCCCACTGCAGACATCAGACCCCTCCCAGCTGGGAAGGGACACACCATCTGTAGAGACCCATCCAAGGCTGACCTAGAGGCTGGGCTTTACCTGCTGCCATGCTTAAAGCATATCAAAGGGTTTTCCCAATTTTTTCCTTTGGCATGCCCCACTGCAGTGCATTCCCACTGCTGCGAATGGCATCCCTTCAACACAGGGACACCCTGGACCCCACCACTGCTGGGGAGCACAGCAGCATCTCACATGAGAGCATGCAGGGCTCATCTACATCACTCCTGTCACCTTACTCCACGTCTGGCTGACAAGCCCAGCAGACCCCAGGAGTCAGGACTCACTGGCATCTCACTCCATCCCACCCTCCAGGATCCTGAGGTAGCAGGCAAAGCAGCTTCCCTGCCCCAGAGCCCATGGGACCAGGCATGTTCTGAGGGTAGTCATGGTGCACAGCCAGCCACAGCAGCTCTGCTCCTCCCAGCCCCAAAAAATCAGCGTTTGAGCATCACTGCCCACCCCACCGAGCCCAGGCTGCTCGGGCTGCAGCCACGACACACCACGACACACCACGACACACCACACCGCCGGCTGTCACCTGCCACGTGACAGCCCCTGCGCCCGCCCAGGAGGGACACAGCAGAGCTGAATTATTTACGTGACCCTTTGGGTTGAACAGAAGGGCTGAAAAGCACATAGGGTATTCAAGAGGGTTAAGAAAGGGAAGGAAGATAGCATTTCAATAAGGAAATATATCCATCTCCAAGGTCTGCAGGGGCTTCTGCAGCAGAGGGGGCTCTGGAAAAGATGGAGACAGACAAGACCAGACTTCTGCAAACAGCAACTCTGGCTGACTTCACATCTGTGTCCTCAGGAGAGAAACCCCCAGTGGGAGCAGCATGGAATTAAC
>NW_008692930.1:0-1649 GCF_000695815.1 Acanthisitta chloris | reverse complement strand
GAGTCCTGGGCTGCCACTGCAGATGTCACTACCGCAGGAGGGGAGAGGGTGGATCCATGGAGCTGGACCTGGAACCCATCTCACTTCCTCTCTCCTTTTGTTTTTAACCCACCCCGCCTGCAACTCCCACAGGCAGGAGGCAGTGCTTGGAGCAGGGACATGGCTGGCAGGAGCAGGGAGGTCAGCAGGCTGGGAGGGCAGCAGCACGGCACAAACACATGGACATCCCTGGAGAAAGGCACCCAAAAACAGCTGGAGAGGAGTGATGAGCAAAGGAGGAAAGAGCCCCAAAAACAATATCTATGCCCACAGCAGGGAGGTTGGAGCTGGATGGTCTTTAAGGTTCCTTCCAACCCAAACCACTCTGTGATCCTATGACACTGGCACACCTCTCTCACTTCCTCTTGCTCCCAGAAACAGCACTCATAACTATTTTATCATTTGGACCTGTGTCACACCCTGGAAATCCCAGTGTCTCCCCCAAACTGAGCTGCCACCTCCCCAGCAGGATGGAGCAGCATGGGATCCTCACAGTTCTGCATGCACACACCATCTCATCAGGGCTGCTTTCGGGGGTGCAGGGGGAGGAAATCAGCTCCAGTCCCACTCCAGATGGGCAGGAAAGACCACCTGTGGCCAAAGCCATGGCACCTACAGAGCAGCTGTGAGCAAAGCTCTGCTTAGCCTCATCCTGGGCATCCTGCACAGCCTGTCCTTGGCTGCTCTCCTCCACAACAAGAGGACATGTTTCGTCCATAAGCTAAATTTCCTGCCCCTGGTTCAGAGCAGGCCTGGGGACACTATCTCCCCCAAGGACACTGGATAAGCTCCAGTGAGTCTGATCCCAACCGGAGCCCACAGTTCAGAAAAGAACTGGGATTAGCATTTTGAATTTTAAGTACCATTTGAAAAATCCCATTAAGACATGGAGCTCTTGTTCTGCACAGCAGTGACCGCCCTGCATCCCCTCCTCTGCTCCAACAATGCCAGCTCTTTTTTTATTAATTCTTCTTTTTCATCATCCCTGACAGAATTTAGACACTATATTAACGCAGGAAGAAACCAGACCAGGCTATTAATGAGGCAGCATAGAGAAAACAAGCCCAAAGGCTCCCAACACTCTGTCCACTGCAGCATCTTGCTCCTCCCTGGTGCCTGCCACCACTGAGGCTGTAAATCCACGCTGCCCATGCGCTGCCCTGCTCCCTGCAGCCCTGCCAGAGGGGCATCCACTCTGAGCCGCGGCATCCGGATGCTGGAAAGCAGACCTCCATCCCCAAGAGCCCCTGGGAAGGATGCTGCACCCTCAGCATAAAGCTGATGAATCAGGAACAGCAGTGAGAGTGAGGCGAAAACGCATTTTATTTTTCTTAAGGCATATTTAAAGGCATGGAGAGATTTTTAAATACTCTATGGCATCACTTCTCAGCCAGCAGCGGCTGCCAAGAGGACATTCACGAGGATGGTTTTTACTATTATTATTAAAAAGCCTATTTTCCAATCCCATTTCACAGCCTGCGCTAGTGGGGGAGACAGAGCCTCATGTTTGGGTGCTTTCCAGACAGAGTGGGGGGGCTGCTGTTCTTTATATAGCCCCTTCCTCCTCCAGCATCCACAGCCACCCCATCACTCCCACAGCCACCCCACCA
>NW_008692929.1:46866-48647 GCF_000695815.1 Acanthisitta chloris | reverse complement strand
CTAACAGAATATATTTTATTCTAAAATTAATATAAATAAATATTTAGATTTTTATTATTATTGTTTATTGTGGAAAATAGTGTCAGGTTTACTTTAGAAAGTAGTGTAAAATAAAATTTTTTGTTTAATCTAGTGAAAAACTAACAGAATATATTTTATTCTAAAATTAATATAAATAAATATTTAGATTTTTATTATTATTGTTTATTGTGGAAAATAGTGTCAGGTTTACTTTAGAAAGTAGTGTAAAATAAAATTTTTTGTTTAATCTAGTGAAAAATGGATAAGAATCAGGTAAAAATAAGGTAAAAATTTGAACCTTATCAAACTATCTTCCTGTAAATGTGCCCACTGATTTCTCCATGCTAATAAATTTCTATTTGCTAAAAATGGTAAGAAACAGTCTTTAATATATAAAAAAGTTTCAGTTTTTAAAAAGAGCTATTGACCTGTTTATACATATCCTAGTAATACTGAATGAAAATATAGACACTTTGAGGTGCATGAGCATGAATTTTACAAGAATGGAAATCATGTAGATTTCGTTGCTCTATCTTTAAATCCTTTTTACATATGGTTATTCTTCACATTCCCTTCCTTTTCTCCTTCCTCTTGTAATCCAGTAATTTCTGAATTCTCCTTGGCAAAATGCATTTTATAAAATACACTCCCGTATTCACTGCCATGGTACCCATATTCCACAGCTTCTACAGATATTTTGCAGCTTTATATACTTTCCCAGGAGACAGCTGGTAGCTGCAGATGACATCTGAACCACCTTGTCCTGCTGGGCATCATTACTTGAATTAGAGAGACAGAAGCCTTTAATCTTGTGGATCAGGTCTTTTTGCATGCCTAAGCAGCCTCCTTTCCAGGTTTTCAGCCTTCTGTAGTAATCATGAGGTATTTCAATGTTGCATCCTTCTAAATGTGTCTTGATGAAAAATTACTATGCTAAGAGAAAAAAAACCTAATATGCTGAAAATGAACAGTTTATAAAAGATACTGAAAGTGATATTCAGTTATGCTGTTTCTGTTAATCAGAAAAAATATATCAATTTCCCACAAATTGCTGATCAACACATAAAAGGAATAATTTTACTCTGAGATTCTACAATTTCATATTGACTGAAGAGCAGCTACCTCCAAAAGACAGCATTTGTAAAGAAAAGGGTAAAATTGAAGTGATGGCATACAAAAATTAAAAATAAAAGTGTATTTTTAAAGGGACAATATTATAGGAATTAACCTATCAATTTGAAAATATCCTAGTCACACCTATAGGTTGCACACAAAATCTTCAGTTATCTATATCTATTGGTAACCTTGTCATCAGCCCATATTCTATGTGACAAATACTAGAAAAAAACACAATGGCTTCACAGACTTGGAACTTGAGTTCATTCCCTTTCAAGCCACATCTCTGAATTCAGAAAGGAAACACTGCAAATTTCAATTTCCACTCACTGCTTCCCAAACCTAATGAAAATAAAGCAATTACCAGCTGGTTTTTTCCCACAGCGACTGAGGAAGAGCATCCTCCAAAAACGAAGAGCATTTGCTAATGAAAAAGGTAAGAGTATATGTGTATATATATATATATATATACACACACACACATTCTGAAGTGGTTTTTTCAGACTAACTCAAGTAATGGTCTGCCTTTCCCCCTAAAACAGTCTTTAGAATTTTCCCTTCTATCCCACCATACAGTGAGTCTATGTAAAGCTCAAAATTTAGGAAGGAAAACGCCTCCCCCCTCTCCCTGCCAAAAACATCTT
>NW_008692929.1:35649-46817 GCF_000695815.1 Acanthisitta chloris | reverse complement strand
AATGTGAAGGTGGTAGCTCTCTCAGCAAAGAAACCTACCACAACTCTCAGATATACCCTTAAACAGTGGCAGGCTCTCATTTTGCTTCTCAAGATCACAAAGAGCATTAGCTCCTAACATTTCCACCAGTGCAGGATAAACATGTAGCCTGACACCCACATTCAGTGTTTTGAAAACAAAATCCATTGAGTACCATAATAAATTGGTACCATTCCCTTATTTGCCATGTAACTCTAGACTGTATCACATTGCCAGTTTACTGTAGTTCAATTTAAAATCAAATAATTTACTGAAATGATATCTGCAGTTAAGAAAAGTCTTCACTGAATAACTGGATTGTCTGAGGTAAAGTAATACAGTTAATCCTTCAGTACTTAAGATAACATACCCTTTTTTCCTATCTTGTTAAATTATTCATCTCCATAATAGGAGTTTTCTGCATGTAATTCATTCTTTCTGTACTTGGCTGCCTTTCAGAATTCCCTGATTTATTGTGTTTCTGGGTCTGCCACACTGGTATCAATTTCACATCTACTAATAAAGTCAGCAGCCTTAAAAGTAATGCATTCCTTTGGCAGTTATAATATTTTTTAAATGGTTCACCCACAAATGATATCTATTTGTCAATGTTTGAAATCCTTTAGTTAGCTGAAAACTTTTTTTAAGCATTATAGCATACAGCTTAAAAGGGAAACATATCAAGCAGGAACTTCAGCACTTATCTGCCTGGAGGTTAGACTTTCTGGCAGAGTGAAGGGGAATCCCATTTTCATACATGAAAGTGTCTGGGCATAGTAGACTGAATGCTTAACTGTTTGGAAGACACAGGAGCAGCCTAGATATGCATGAGACAGCTTAGTAGTTGCAGCTGGCTTTAAGGGAGTGTGCTAATGGGAGGCACCCCATTGCTCATCTCTCCTTAGCTAAGTTGGGGCCTGTGAAAAAACGGTTTCTTTTGTCAGTGACAATTAGGCTGTCCAAAAGAATGCAACATGCTGGTTTTGACTGTGTTTAATTTTCTTCATAGCAGCTGATAAGTGCCTATATTTTGGACTGATCCTGGAAACAATCTTGGTAACACAGACATATATCAGCTATTGCTGAGCAGGGCTTACACAGCTTCAAGGCTGTTTCTGCTCCTCACCCCACCCACCAGTGAGGAGGCTGGGGAGGGGCACAAGGAGGTGGGTGGAGACACATCTGAGATGGCTCACCCCCACTGATCCAGGGGATATCCCATGCCATATGGCATTGTGCTCAGCATATAAAGCAGAGGAAAGGGAAAGATGTTCAAACTGATGGTGTTTGTCTTCCTAAGTCACTGTGATGTGTGATGGGTCTCTGCTCTCCTGGGTATGGCTGAACACCTGCAGGTGGTGAATGAATTCCTTGTTTTTTCTTTGCTTGTGTGTGCACCTTTTGCTTTCCCTTGTGCACTGTCTTTCTCTCAATCCATGGGTTTTCTCGCTTTTAGTCTTCTGATTGTCTCCCCCATCCAAGATGGGAGTGAGTGAGTTTTGTTGCCAGCTGGGGTTAAAACATAACGGTTGCATTCCAATGTATTTCAATTTTCTCAACACACGTTCAAACCCATTGTGGTTTATGCTGCTCATCCCTTTGGTTTCACACTCCTTTATTCCTGCAGTTCGCAAAGTGTCTTATAGATGACAGGATATATGTAAGCTGAAGTATCTGCAGATTTACTTGATCCTGCAGTACGTGTTCATGCTTAGATTTCCTAGGATTACCTGCAATCCACGAAGTTGACACAGAGGTGATTGCTACCAGTTTCTCTGTATGAACTAGCTGTATAAGCTACAAATCACCCCTTGCAATGCACACACAAAATACATGGAAAGGTAGGCATTTTGCTATCACACCCTGCTCTGAAAACAGCAGTGAAATTCTGCATGTTAGGACATATCAATAACTGCGATATGAACAATGAAAGTAGAGATCTGCAGTGAGGCTGCAAGAGAAACTGTGACTGTTTACTCATCTGGTTAATCAGCAGGTATAATCCGCTAGTGAACATTACATGAAGAATAAAGTTTCTCTGATAATATTTGGAAATGAGTTGAGGTATAAACAAACATAGAGCAGTTTAATAAACAAGTTGTTTATATCTCCAGATGCTGATTTTATTTGATACAGCAGCAATGCCAAATACCAGATCATAAAATAAAATTGTACTCCTTATGGTAGTTGCGTGAAGGAAATCATTTGAACTGCACACAAAGAAACATGGAAAATATGCAAGGAATGGAACATATGATCCATGAATACACATCCTACGTCAGAAGCAGAAGGACCTCATCCAGCATATAACTCTATAATGATTTAGTAAGATAATATGTAAAAGAACGTGAAACTCCTGTTTACAGTAAACAAGAACAACTTCTAGTTCAGGTTACATTACATGGCTGAAAAAAAAGGAGCTGAAGCAACACAGTGCATGCATAGCAGATTTGTTTTTGAAATACATAAGTTAAAAACCCTCTATACATATACTAATTTAAGAACCCAAGGATTCATGTGTCCTACCGGTTCAGATGCACATGAACAAGCTCAGCCAGTGCCAAAATTCCTATGAGATGCACAGTTAACTGGCAAAATCAACATGAAAGCAACAGAAGCAATTTTAATTTCTGCATGAAGGGAGAACAGTTGCACAGTCTGGCTGCACTACTTGCACACCTTAAGCCTCACAAAATTATGCTGAGTTATATGCATGTGCTTGTATTGAGCTCAGGATGGAGATACTTCAAGAGTCCAACTTGATATTTAGTGAATATTCTTATTTCAGTAGCTAGAATAACAAGCCATTGTATATTTTGTTAATAGAAGAGTTGCACTGAGTCAAAATGACTAACTCAGCCCAGTGGTCCAAATTTTAAAGTGAACTGTATGGGGATGCTTAGTAGAAGACATGGCCACCATTGCTAAGGAAGGGGAAAAAAAAAAAAAGAAGAAGAAAAAAAAGAAGATAGAAAAATTTAGGTTTTATTATTACAATCCTTTGCCTTTTAATAAAGCCTGGAGTGTTTGTCTGAGACCTAGAATTCATTTCACATATAAAGAACGGAAACACCCACACTCTATACAGCACCTATTAAAAATTATGGGAGTGTAGAATTCCTCTCTGTTTAACACATGTCGAGGGAGACACAATATTAGGCAACTTTCCCCATGATCACTGACTCTGGAATGGAATCCTGTCTTCCAAATCTTACTCCACAGTTTAAGCCACTAGATACCCATCTCCATCACTGTGTACTGCAGCGAGTTACATCTTATAAACTACCTATGAGGCCGTGAGGTTATATAAACTGCTACTGTATGACTGAGCATCTGGCATGTGTAGAATGAGCTTTATGCTATCAAAGTTGTATTACCTATACCCCAGAGCAGCAATGATGAAAGGTTGTTAAATCTTACTGGTCCTTTGGAAAGCAGTCATATTTAGACTAAGGAGAGGCTAGAACCAGGGGAAATCAGTTCATCCAGAATGGCTGGTACATGAAGGGAGAAGAAATTATTCCAGAAACAGCAGAAGATATGGGGACATCGTTAGGAGTCTCATTAACTAAAGAGCTACAGAACAACTTAAAGACTCTCAGACATACACAGGAAACTTGATTCAAGGGACAGGATCACAGGAGACAAACATATTAGAAAAATGCTTTCACTTAGACATATTCTCTCTCCCACAGAGGTAAGAAATTCAGACACAGAGATGGAAGAGAAATGCCACCATCTAAAGAACTAATTTTCATAAAAAGGAGTTCCTTTTCTCCATAGTAACTAGTAACATCTGGTCAGGAATGAAGAAATTGTCTCCAAGAGACTAAGACAGCATGTTTTTAAAGGGATGATAAACCTTATGCTCAGACACATGCCAGAGAAGCTAAGAAAGCAGCCAACTGAAGTTCAGCACCTAGTAGACCCAATCTGTTTGGTACCCTGTTGACAAACCTTGTAAGTACCCAGCTGGGAAAACCCTAAAAATCTTCCGTTTTCTTACTCCCAGAAAAATCAGATTGTACTAGAAAAACCTGTTTGCATTGAGAATCAATCTAGGCAGTACAAAGTTTAAAAACCACAGCTCTACAGTTGCACACAAAATCAATGCATTCAGTCCCAGCAGCAAGGAAGTTTGGAGTCCTTTGAGAAGAAATTGCAACTGTGTTAGAAACCAGCTATAAAAGTATAAAACCTGCCCTTTCCAACTTCTGAGTACCAGATTTCAAAAACAGTGTAATATTTTGAACAGGATTTGCAGGGAAGGTTTTTCTTGAAGGAGGGAAAGTGATCTGTGTGTAGCTTCCTAGGTTTATACTTAGAAAAACACTATGCATTATATCTGTCACTCGAAACCTTTGGTGTTGGTTGCAAACAGTCGATAGTTGTTGGCCCACACAGCAGAATAACCACTAAAGCATACATTTACCTCTTAAAGACATTACTGACAAGCCTAGAAACCTTATTATCAGCAGGTAGCCTGCTGATACAGATGGGTCACTGAGGCCAAGCACTGGCCCTGAAGGAGTGAGGAAGAGTACTGAAGGGTGAAACTTTCCATTATCTCTCTCCATATCTTAAACTGGTAGTGTAAAGCTTTTCTCCCATTGCTTCCAATTGGAAGAAGTAGAAATATTCTAACTATTTGTTTTATGTTGGTCCCCTAAAAATAGAACTAGATACAAAACAGAGTGGAGAAGATTAAACCAGCATGTTTCCTGCCTAGTGCAATTCCCAGAGGTGCTGTGAGTCAGGAGATCCATGCAGAATGATATTAACACCAGAAAAACCCCAAGTACTTGTGAGACCCCCACCAAGTAAGTGGGAGAGGGAAGGGAGAAGTGCAAGGCTGTCAGGAAGAAAGTAAAGTTACAGTGTCAAAGGAGAAGAGCGGGGGGGAACCCAACCCAGCCTGCACTTTACCTTTTTTGGGAGCCCCACAAGTTCAGTGGTAGTGATGGATCTGTGTGGAACTGGACTCTTGCCCCGATCTTCCCTCTCACCCCCTCTGGCAGTCTCAGATGTTCTCAGTGAAGCAGCAGCTGTCACTCTGGCAGCAGCAGTGTGAACCCAGCTGACTGAGTTCATATGTGCAGTTATTTTAGCGCGTTGCCTTTTTCTTTCTTCTCAGAAAAAAATCTGGCAATTAAATACTTTGAATAGCTCAGCTAGATCTGGATAAGGTTTGCCTGAGTAGAGAGAGAAAAAAACCCCAAACCTAAACAAAACAGTTCTTTCAGTCCTGGTATTCTTTTTCTAAAACAACTGTTGGGAAAAAGCGCACAAGAGATTTAAGAGGAAGAGTTTTATTTCTGGTGGGAAATATTAAGCAACCGAGTTGTAAGGAAAGCAGGTCACATTGTTGGTTGCAAAACACCAACTGAAATGAATTGTCTTAAGAACATGAAATAGTTTTTAAGAACTATCAGTGTCATCTTTAGGCTACAATCAAACTGTATAAGTCTGTGACAGGGGAAACAATGCTGGGTCTGCTTTCCACTTCTCTTTTTTGTTACTCTGCTCACAGCAAGCAATAGCTTGGAAGCTGAGTTACAGTTTAAGGCACATTTCTGCTCAATTCATCCTCCTTTAAAGTCATAACAGTCTATCCACTGTCTAGACATAGATCACTCACAGCCTTTTCTGGCCAGAGGTTTTTCACCTCTATATGATTTGAAAAGTTTGAAGAGAACATTTGAACATCCTGTTACCCTTCTACTAAAGAGCGTCCATGGCTGGCTGTCTTCATAGATAGGTTCCAATAAATTCATAAATGTCATCACCTCGAGTACTGTGTGTGGTTCTGGGCCCCGCAATCTAAGGATATTAAGGTATTCAAATTAATCCAGAGGAGGGCAACAAAGCTGGTGAGAGGGCTGGAAGGAATGTCCTGCAAGGAGCAGCTGAAGACTTTGGGCTTGTCTAATGTAGGCACAAGCAGGCTGAACTGGACACAGGACTCGAGGTGTTTCTTTACAGAGGGACAGTCACTGCCCTGGTTTTGCTGGCAACACTATTTCTCATACATCCCAGGATGCCATTGGCCTTTTTGGCACGTGGGCACACTGCTGGCTTATGTTCAGATGCTGTTGACCAACACTCCCAGGTCCTTTTCTGTGGAGCATCTTTCCAGTCACTCCGCCCCAAGCCTGTAGTGCTGCCTGGGGTTGCTGCAGCCAAAGTGTAGGACCTGCACTTGGCCTTGTTCACCCTCATACCATTGGCCTTGGTTCATCAATAGTCCTGATCCCTCTGCAGAGCTTTCCTACCTTCCGGCAAAGCAACACTCCCATCCAACCTAGTGTGGTCTGTGAATTTACTAAGAGTACATTCTATTCCCTCATCCAGATCATCAGTAAAGATATTGAACAGAGCTGGGCCCAGTACTGATCCCTGGGGGACACCACTAGTGACACTAGATTTGTAGGTTACTTCCAACTGAACCAATCCATTCTATTCTATAGGGTGAGGGCTTTTAAAGTGAGTTACACTGAAAGTTCACTATCAGTGGACGACCATGTGGTAAGAATGGCCACACGTGTCAAACCTGAGATTCATAGAATTGGGGACCCTTTCACACTGGCAAGAAGTGAACATGTGAGAAGCAATTCTCCAGAATGCATTTGTGTACTTCAGCAAGCAGTGGATCAGCAATGCCCTGAGTCAAAGTTGGCATCATGGATTATAATAACTCCCAATTAATTTTTTCTTCCATTATTTTATTAAGTCATATTTTGAATCCACATAAGCCTTCAGCATTTATAGCAACTTGCAAGAAAGGATTACACAGCTTAAATACAGCCTATTGAGAACCACATCCTTTAGTTCCAAACATGATACCTCCCTGTAAGTTCATTTAATGATTCTCAGTTTTTGTATTAGAAAAAGCAACAAATAATCGTTCCCTATTCTTCTTCTCTCTCATTCTATGATAGGCATCAACCCTACCCTTCCACCATCTATTCTCCAGACTTAGGACTGCTGGTCTGTTTCTTCATTTCTCATGTGAAAGCCCTTCCAATATTCTCTGCATGGCTACACCACTAGCTTCTATATTGGCATAACAATAGTCTTTTGATAGTAAATTGCTGTATATCCTATACTGACAGCAAATCCTACCTGCCAAAAAACTGTCACCTCTCTTACTTGGACTAAAAAAGATTCCCAGTATTGTCTATTCTTATTCTTTTACCCCTTATCTCAGAGTGCGACCTCTGAAACCAGGACACACCTTCTTATATAGTAATGAAATAACAGAAAAGCCTCTTACTGCACTGTATGTCTCAGGACTTTCGATTCATACTAGAGGACCAGAAATATGAATCACATATACAGGGACTTTTCTTTCTAGCTGAAGGTCACCTTCAGAAATTCCATGTATTTCTCTTTTCAAGCTCAGATTAAGTAATTTACAAACTATATCATTATTATTAATAATGTTGCTGAATCTGATCTTTTAGCAGTTATTCATTTTCAGTATTTTTATTGTTTTTCCCTGTTAGCATAAGCGGCTTTGGCAGGCAAAGCAGCAGGCTTAATAGTTGTCTTCCTTATGCTATCCATTTCTCAACCATGCTTGTGATCAGCTTTGTTTTTAAAGGTTATTAAATTCATCAAAGGTTATTAAGCCCCTGGATTCACTGTTGTTCATTTTTAGAAGCAGCACACCAGGCTAAACTCTTGGAAAAGCATTATATTCACTGTGATTTACTTCCATCATTGTTGGAACTGAAAACTGTTCATCCCACTTGAGAGACAGAATAATGACTAGTTTTGTTTTATTGTCACATACAACGAGAACTTGACCTTTGCATTTGAGCACAGGTTGAGTGGGAGAAATTAGTCTTCAGGGCATCTGTGTAATCAGGCCCTAAATGAAATCTGAAGCTTTTAGTAGTAAGGGAAACCATTGTCTAAGTCTAGTACTAAACCTTTAACCCCATTTCACATCCAAAAGCACGATAAGCTAGTTGACAGCAGACACTGTAAGTGCAGGCACCAGTTTGACCTTTATAGAGTGGGATTGGTGCAAGAATTACTAGTTCAGATTCTTTTATTTGCGCTTAAAGAGTAAACAAGTTGAGAGACATGAAGAAAACCCTGTCAATTTCATATAAACAACACCTGGCAGTCAACTCAATTTAAGACCATACATTCACACACATTCATTAAAAAATTCTAAGCTGTTTATTAAGAATCAACTTCCTCTAAAAACAGTTCTTTAGTCAGTAAGACCATATATCTGTTTGACCTGTTTAAGATAATATCTCTCCATTGCAAGTTCTCTCTTCTAGGTAAATATATGTAAATAGCTTCTCTTCCTTAAAAAAATTACTACACATTTGAAATTGCAACCATTTCCTTTAGTATATCTTTTAGCTTCATGTGATAAAAAAGCTTAAGACAAATTCCCATGAAATTACTGCTCATTATGCTTTGCCAGATCTCTGAAGCAAAGATCAAACATTCTAGAAGATAAAGGATAAATTACAATTTTATGTTTCCTTGCAGTATTGTTACTTGGAGCTGGAAAAGAGGCAGAGATTTTAATTTTCATAAGTTATCACAATACCAGTAAAACTCTGGATTTTATTTTCAATTCCTCTCAACACACTACCTATCAAAAGAATTGAGAACAATGTAACCAATGAGTTTTGTATCCTCAAAGTAAAATAACCTGATCTCCAGGCTGAAAATATATTTCTGTCAAATCCAATCCCCAAGATTTAAAAGCAGTTCAGCAGAGTCCTGCAGCTGTCATTCACATACAAGTATTTAGTCAGTGAACAGGGAAGAGCAATAGACTAAAGATTAGAACCTGTGTAAAGTTACAAAAAAACCAAAGCCTTAAAGTGGTCTTTTAGATGACCTGAAGTTCATGGACGTATTGGGTTTACAGGTCCAGATTTTGGTAGCAAAGGACTACAGGGGTACCTTCTGCAAGAAGAATCTGTAAGAAGCTTCCCCCATGTCTGACAGAGCCAATGCCAGCAGCTCAAGGATGGACCCACTGCTGGCCAAGGCCAAGTCCATCAGTGATGGTGGCAGCACCTCTGGGATAATGTATCTAAGGGAGGAGAAAAAAACTGCACAACAGCAGCTGGGAGAGAGGAGTGAGATATGTGGGAGAAACAGCTCTGCAGACAGCAAGTTCATTGCAAAAGGAAGGGGAAGAGGTGCTCCAGGCACCACACCAGAGATGCTCCTGCAGCCTGTGGGGAAGCCCATGGTGATGACCATGGTGAGGCAGGCTGTACCCCTGCACCCTGTGAGGACCCATGGTGGAGCAGAGATGCACCTGCACTGCAGCCCATGGAGGGACTCATACTGGGGCAGGTGGATGCCTGAAGGAGGCTGGGAAGCTCATGATGGAGCAAACTCCCAGCAGGACCTGCGACCCTGTGGAGAGAGGAGCTCATGCTGCAGCAGTTTTGCTGGTATGACTTGGGAACCAACAGGGGATCCACACTGGAGCAGTCTGTTCCTGAAGGACCATACTTCATGGGAGGGACACTACTTGGAGTAGTTTGTGAAAAACAGCAGCCCCATAGCAGGGACCCATGCTGGACCAGAGGGAGAGTATGAGGAGGAAGGAGCAGTAGAGAAAACATGAAGAAGTGACTACAGTTCCTGTTGCCTTTCCCCCTGCATCACTGGGAGGGAGGAGGTAGAGAATCCTGGAGTGAAGTCAAACCCAAGAAGAAGGGAGCAGTGGGGGGAAGGTGTTTTAAAGTTTGATTTGTTTCTCATTCCCCTACTCTAAGTTGGTTAGTAATGAATTAATTTCCTTGAGTCAAGTGTGTTTCGTCAGTGACAGTAATTTCTGAGTCATCTCTCCCCAATCTTACCCCAACCCACGAAACTTTAGTTATATTTTCTCTCCCTCGTAGAGTTGTGGAGGGGAGTGACACAGAGGCTTTGGTGGGCACCTGGCATCCAACCAGGGTCAACCCACTACACTGGAGAACTATATAAAGCAACAGAGAGTAACTTAATGTGAAGATTATGCACATAAGCTGAGCAGGAGCCATATGGTCTTGACTGGTTGCTTATCTTTCCTCCTTACAGAGGAAACATTGTGCTACACACACACAGACAGAAATAATATGGGATGCTGCAATTTCTGGGCAATATGAGAGAAATTTTCATGTGATTCTGTGAATGTTAATTATCTTTTACTAAAAAACACCAATTTCAGTAATCACTGAAATGCTCAACGATCTTTCTGTGGCCTGTTTTGTATGGTAGCAAGGGAAAACAGAAGAATGCTGCTATAGTCTCCCTAAAATAAATGCATACAGTATGCAGAATGCCACTCAACTCCCCTTAGGCTGTGCCTCAAGCACTTCAGCTACAATACTCACAGGATCTGTCGGTCGAGACAAAAAAGGAAAAAAAAGAGTTCATACTAACCTGACCACTTAAAGTAAACATTTAAATTAAACACAGAATTTATAATACTTTTCAATCCACTATCTGACACAATGAAAGCTACTGAAATTTGGAACACATGTTCAAAAGCCTAGTCAATATATCCATTCTGTCTTCAGGCATTCATAATTTTTGTTCTAAAAAATCTAAGTGTTGCAAATTACTCCTGAGAAATGCCTTAGAGTTCTGTAATCTGCTAGTTATTTCTTCAATTTTCTTTCCATTAAGTTGCAAACATTGGTACAGAAACAGAACAGAACTTGCAAATAGCCAGGTAATTATTTAGGTTGACTAGACACGTCAAGTTGCATATAATAGTAGTCTGTAGCTTTTAAGTTATTTTATTTATGTCACTAACAAACAGTTACTAGATCCTGTAAATGACGTGCTAGTGGGAAGGGATGGAGGGCAAGGGCATAAAAAAAGGGTCAGAATCTAAAAAAAAAAAAACCCAAGAAAGAGCAAAAAAGAAATCTGTAGAAAAGAAAGTTATAGAAATCACACAGGGAAAAAACTGTGTAACCTAGATTTTAGAAAAGATTCACATGCCATGTAGATTTGTCTGACCAGACAAGAAGTTGCAAGTGGGTAGTCTTAGGGAACCAGTGTCCACCCCCGAGCTAACAGAGCAAAGTCATTTTTTTATAAAACCCAAATACTGTGGCCACTTTTGAAATACACAGTTACCAAAAAGAGAAATTTTATTCACTGTTCTA
>NW_008692929.1:31661-35594 GCF_000695815.1 Acanthisitta chloris | reverse complement strand
TTTTATGACAGTTTGCCAAAAGTCCAAGTTATCTGATGAATTTCATGTTAGAGTTCAAAGTGGTTGATAGTTCACTGGAGATCACATTGTCCATACAGTATATTACAAGTCACAGTTAGGGGCTTGCAAAGCATCCACAAGGACCTCCTAACATATTCACACAGCAAGGAAAGCAAGCAAATCATCTGGTCCAAATGGAGAGCAGTATGTTGTTGTGCCAACTGCATTCTATAGGCTCAGCCTGTCATGAGCCAAAAGCAGTTTGTGGTCACATCTGTTTATCCTAAAAAGCTAACATTGTGACAACTTAATGAAACAATTGGCACAAAATGTGCAAGCTGCCAAATGTCAAAAAGAATGTTAAATTGCTTTTAGGAAAGAACAGGGTAAGAGCTGAAAGTTATAGTGCCACTGTGTTTTTTCATTTCTTCAGTTGTGGCCACTCAGTATCCAAGAAGATACAGCATAAATAGGAAATGGGAAAGGACTACCATAGAGAACTCCACATATAAGAAGTAATTAAGAAAAATCATGATATAAGCTCCCTTTGGAAAACAGAAAACAAATTTGTCCCAAAACAAACCCAGAACCAGTGGATGTGTACTGAAATTGATAGGCAACAAACTGGCAAAAAGTTGTTTTGTGATATGCTATTTCATGTTCAAAGTTAAGCGCTTAGAATTGTGGAAGGGTCCCACTAAGACAATGGAGTCCAACTCCTGGCCCTGCACTGGACAGACCAAAGAATCACACCATGTGATTGAAAGCCTTGTTCAAGTGCTTCCTGAGCTCTGTCAGGCTTTGTGCTGTGACTGCTGCCCTGATGAGCAGTTCAGTGCCCAAACACCCTCTGGGGGAGAACCTTCTCCTAACATCCAACCTAAACCTCCCCTGATGCAGCTTCATGACATTCCCTTGGGTCACCAGAGGGAAGAGATCAATGCCTGCCCCTCTGCTTGCTCTTGTGAGGTTTCCCCTCAGTCTCCTCTTCTCCAGGCAGAACAAGTCAAGTGACCTTAGCTGCTCCTCATATGGCTTCACTTCTAGACCCTTCACCATCTTCATTGCCCTCTTTTGGATGCTTTCTATTACCTTTATTTCCTTCTTATATTGTGGTGCCCAAAACTGCATACAGGATTCAAGGTGAGGCTGCACCAGGCCAGAGCAGAACAGGACAATCACCTCCCTGGACCAGCTGGTGATGCTGTGCCTGATGCACCCCAGGACAGTTGGCCCTCCTGGCTGCCAGGACACCCTGCTGACTCATGTACAACTTGTCATCGACCTGGACAACCAGATCCCTCTCTGCAAGGCTGTCCTCTACCCTCTTGTTCCTCAATTTGTACATACTTAAAGATGTATAAATCTCAATAAAGTTATTCTATGTTCAATATAAAAGTCTGAATTACTTACATTTTTTTCATACTCAAGAAAATGTCCCTTCCTGGTAAGGAAAAGATTTCCTTTGCAGATATAGCACAGTGTAATGAATAAGATTGGGAGTCCCTTTGGAAATCTCTCATTTCTGGTACAGAATACTAGGTTTTTTCATTGGCATTACCTGTTCTTCAAAAAAGAAAAGAAAAAAAAGGGCAAGATCATCACTGTTGAAATACTTCTGGGTATTTATGAGATTAATACCATAACCTTTTTAGGTGTCACAATGGAAAAACACTGTATCTTTTCCTCTTTTAAAAAAATATTGTTCAAGTCACTTGACAACAAAAAAGTTAGACAGTCTGTATTCTAGCCAACTGACCTTTAAAGTGTATTTATTTGACTATCAAGCACTTTTTCATATGTATGGATTTGGCACTAGACACATTCTTGCATAATTCCTGCTTTCATAATACATATAATGGAGTTCAGGAGCTATTAAAGAGAAAAAAACCACAGCCTTACAAAGTAGCCTTTGTCAATGGCTGAACCATAGCTTTCCAGTTACTGAGTTTCCTGCGTCCCACCTTAATGCCTGCAAACATCAGCACAAAGGAGTGCTTCATTCTCCCAGGCTAACAATGAACTGCAGAAGGTATCACTTTTTTGATCCTACTTTCTTTCTCGTCAAAAGGACTTAACAGCTGAAACTTGTCTTGCCCTGATAAGCCAGTGTGAGCATGCACAGGAGATAGAGTTTGAGAGATCAATAACATCTAAGTGATTAATATTGCTTGTGGTCTAAATAAAATAAGGTATAAATAAGTAGGTATATATAAATAAAAAAGTTATTCTACCTACAAACTTTGGGACAAACTTTTAAATGCTTTTAGTGAGCATGTTTGTCAATATCTCCATTGCTGAATAATCTATAGAGATCCAATGTGAGAGACAGTTGATATTGAATCTTACTAAGGAGCCATGCAATAGGAGAAGGGAAAAACTTATGTTTCATCAGAGTAAAGGACCTAGCTAGTCCAGTACAGAAGGCAACACCTGACCTGAGTAAAACAATTCTAGTTTCAATTAAGGATAATGGCTGAGTGTCTCCTGAACAGGATAAAGTAAGATGAGCTTCAGGAAGAAAGACTAAAACTTTATAGATTTTTCAAGTACTTCTTCATACTGATTTTAAGCTTTTGACTAAAAAGTCCACTACAACACCTTCATGAGCATTTTTAATAGTTTCGTTTTTCTACTAGCACAATAAATAAGTGGTTCCTAAATTCTAATCCAGATTCATCTGGATTCAATTTCTAGTTGATTTAGCCTGTTATGCTTCATCTCATAGGCAATGAAGCTCCTATTACAAAAATATATCTCTTCATAATGATGATGTTGTTCCTTAAAGGACTCCGGATGTTATGCAGATCTTTTGTTAGAGACACCATTACAAATGGTACAGTAAGTTAAAAGAACATGTCTTGAAGGAAATCATGACATTTGGGTATAATCGATGAAAATTCTCAACTCTCATATAATACAGTAGACAAGCCTTTTTTTGAAACTTTGACTCAAAGAACACACACTTAAGTCTTGAACAAGCTACCCAGGTTGAAGTTGTGACTGTGTAAACAGGACAGCACTTACCTATGACAGTTTGTTAGGATTCCTAAGTTTGCTTGGCAAGAAAGAAGTTAACCAAGGCAACAGTTGGGAAATGCATATGAAGAAATACAGTCACTAAAGACAGAAGTGTTCACAGGAAAGAGAAAAGATGAAATAAGTCAAGAGACAACGGGCAGGGAAGCAAAGCCAGTTTGGGCTTTTAAGATGGGGAGGCAAAGAATCCATGTGGTGGCAGGGATACAGCAGACTTGTTGCAAGGAAAGAGATGTGGCACACTAAGGTTGATGCTGAATAGCTGTAACTGGTAGAAGTTTTGAAGCTTGGACATTAGCCTGGAGGGAAGTATGGATCCCACTAGCGTAAAGCTCCAGGTAAAAGCTTGCCTAGTAACTGAAAGAAATACAGTCAGAAACAGAACTTGGAAATACGTTCTTGTGCTTTTCAAGAGGTGTGGCACAGGCTTGGCACATGCTGGAGGGTTGGCAGCCCTGCAAAGGCAGTTGCAATATGCTGCATGGTGCCAATTCAGTGAGATTCACAGGCAACTGCTCCAAGCAAAGGAAAACCAATGTCTCAGTAAAAATCCAAAGGATGATTAATGTAAGGCATTTCAAGCATTACTAGTAGTGTGTATGTGTAAGATGAAAAAACATTATGCTTCTTTATCATCTAAGGCAATGCCTCTGAAGAACTTTCTGCAGTCAGGGCAGCCTCCAGCAAAATCATTGTACAAATGCCAGGCCCTCAAAGATACAATGACTCTCTAGAAGGGGCACAGTATCTTCAAATCTTCCTTAAAGTAAGAAGATACAATGAAACAGAATTCCAAACATCAGATGTATCAGCAGCATTGAACAGACTAGAACTGCACTAAACATCAAAGCTTTATAAAATCATCCCAAAGCATAGACAATAAAATAGGCCCAT
>NW_008692929.1:11673-31630 GCF_000695815.1 Acanthisitta chloris | reverse complement strand
ATGAGGTGCATAAAAAGGAAAAAAATCCACAATACTGACACATTTAATCAGCTCTATTAATAATGAAACACGATAAAGAACAACAAAAACATATGAACAAATCCTATGCAGTTTGCTATTGATATACACATCATCCTAGTGATATTTCTTTCATACAAAAATGAAACAAAAATTGCAGGTCGGAGTTCATTACTTTGAACATAGTTCCCACAAATTCCCTGCAAAAGAATGGCAATTAGAAGCTGGATGGATTTTTGTTTACAAGAATTTGTAATCATCGTTTACAATTATAAGTGGCAAAATTTTTAGAGCCTTTTGAACAAAGGCAATAATGCCCTGGTCAAGACTCTGGGAACATGCCCTGTATTATGTACATGACTGCATACCTATTCTCTACAGTTTTTGAGGCAGCTATAGAGTAACAGCAAAACCTGCCCACATGTTTCTAAAAGACATCAATAGACAGCTATGAAAAATAAATGGTGACAAAAATCCTGATTTAAGCTACTGGTTTGTATCTCCCAAGAATATAATAAATTAAAAAAAACAATGTCACAAAATCAAAATAACAATTAGCACCTATTAAGCTCTCAAGGTAATCTGAGAAAATACCAGTCATACTACACTGAGAAGTTATAAAATGGGATATAAAATAGAAGAGTATCTCTACTCATGGAGAGGTTGCAGATACAAATTACCCATCAAGCTCTTGAAACCCACAGCAGTTAACCACAATCTAAATTACAGCACAGTCTTGTGAAGCAAGCATCCTTACAGAAAACGTTGTCTGCAATATATAGAAAGGGAAATACTAACAAGACTAAAGGACTCTTGATGACATCTTATTATTTCAACTTCCCTTGTGTTCTTTAAATAGAGAAATGCATGTGATACTGGCAAGGTTGCAGCAGTGAAGATATGCCTCTAATCCTGAAAGGCAACACAAAACATTTGTAGTTTCAGCTTTGTTCCTGAAGATGCTTCGTGCTTTTTCTATTTCTCTCTTCAAGTAAACTTGCAAGGGGTTTTCTGTTAACAGAACACCACATGGTTCTATTATTGTTTACTGCAAATTAACAATCCTTTAAAAAATCGCCTGGAAGAATTTTCTGCCTCCTGAGCACATGTTAGCTTTCAGCATTTCTTTACAGAGAACTGTTGGACACCTTTTCCCTCCCACAGTTTTATGTTTCACTTTGGCAAAGACAGAAACATGTCCTCAGTAGAAAACAAGTCAGCCAACTGCAAGCCTTCAAACAGATCTATGAAAAGAAGTAAAAGACAATAGGCTTTCCTCTCCCGTGATAAACCCTTAGCTACACACAGGCAGGCTTCTCTGCTTTCCAAGTTTTCTCTCAGTTTAATATTCATTAAGTAAAGAGAGTATCAGACTCAGCTAGTCTCATTACTGAATCTTTTTGATTACTCTCTTGTGAAATATCATAATTTCTGTTGTTCATATGTTCATGTATAGAGCTGAATGAACCCATATTAAGTACTAACAGTGCCAGACAATTCCCACATGACTACAGCACGCATCTTGGCAGCCCAAAATGGTTCCAGCTCCTGTCATTAATATTACTTAATTGATTTTTGTCCAAACAGTATCTAATCTCATGCTGCACCTTTCTCCACACATCTGTTTTTGCCTTTTTGTATTACCTTCAACAATTTCACTCATTCTGACAAATTTGCATAATCACAGAATCATTAACATTGGAAAAGACCTCCAAAATCACTGGGTTCAACTGTTGACCAAACACCATCATGTCAACTAGGACCACAGCACTAAGTGCCATAGTCATATATTTTGAACACCTCCAGGGATGGTAACTCCACCACTTCCCTGGACAGCCCATTCCAATGCTTGATAAGCCTTTCAGTGCAGAAATTCTTCCTGACATCCAGCCTGAACCTCCTCTGGGGCAACTTATGGCCATTTCCTCTTGTCCTGACACTACTTCCTTGCAAGAAGAGGCCAACCCTCACCTGTCCACAACCTTCTTGCAGGTCATTGTACAGAGTGATAAGGTCTCCTGGAGTCTCCTTTTCTCCAGGCTAAACAACAGCTGCTCTCTCACCCACTCCTCGTATAACTTACTCTCTAGGCCCTTCACCAGCTCCATTGACCTAATGGTCTTGTTCAGTGTTTCAAGATAATACTTAGAAGGTGTTGCTACTCTTGGAGGCAATCTAGTCCATCACAGAATCATAAAGGTTTCATGAGAATCAAGTTTGGAGCTAGAATTACAGGTTGTAAACTATGGTAACAAGGCATGTCTAAGTGTTTGATATCTCAGCATAAGAAAAAAATATGAGAAAAGGTGAGTCTCTGTAATATCATGTTTAGACAATTTCCAACAAAGCAATAACCATTTTAGAGCAAGAAATAAAGATATGAGAAGCTGAAGACATCATCTTAAAGCTTTCAGGGACAGAAATATTTTGGCAGTAGTTCGTACTAATAGTGGCTGTTGTACCCTGAGCAAAGACAGTTACATGGAGGGTTGGGACTAGATGATCTGTAAGGTCCATTCCAACCCTTAAATTCTATGATTGAAAAACCTTTCCCACTAAAAGCACACACCTTGGAGGATAAGCATTCAAAAAGCACCCAAAACATTTTGTAGACTTGATTCAGTTTCTGTCTCTCTCCTCAATCTGGAACATGTGGATAGCATCCAGCCTACTTTATTCAATGTTTGTCTCAAGATTGCATCTACCCCATGCTAAGCCTTTAGAATGGTATCAGTAGTATTGTTTAAACATGCTTTTATCTACTCATTGAGACAACCTACCTGTACCAATGTGGTGGCCGCTGTACCCTGCTATACTCATGACATGCTGCACCATCATTATCGAGACCCCTCACAGCCACAAGCATTAGGGCAATTCCTTTGTCCAGGCTAGATGGCAGCAGACAATATTACTTTCAAAACAAAAATAAAATTGAAGAATGGTGAATTTTTTCAGGTAATACAACAGACATAATTCAAAAAAGAAAATTCCCCTTGCCCTCTGTATTTAGCAATCAGTGACATCCAACACCTGTCCCTCCTATGTGAACACTAGAGTGCCCTCAAGCAGCATCACAGCAAGCTGCTCTCAGCTGTCAACAAAGTACCCCATGAGACAAAGCTTTAGGGGATGTTTTAACTGTTTGCTTTGAACCAGTATTCATACAGTTTTCATTTTCTTATTGATTCATCTCCATGCAGGGCAAGAAAATTTAAATTCTTACCATGTCGCTGTCCTCTCAGGGTAATTATTATTCTCTCTGCTTTGACCTCCAGTTTGGCAGGAATAATAAGCTAAGGAAAAAAATAAATATTTTTTCTGCTGCATGTTTGATTTATCATGCAAAAACTTTTGAGGCCAATGTCCCTTCTGCCTCTTTGGCTGCTATTTAAAGAGTTAGAGTTTTTATATAAATATTTATCCCAAGTTTGGTTGGGTTCTTTAGCTTTTCTTCAGTTATTTAGTGGCTGGGTACCCCTCTTATCATGAATTCTGTGTCAAGTTGTTTTTCGCCTATCTTGAACAAAATCTCTTTCTGCATGTATGTCACAGCACTTCTTGTATAGGTAAATACTGAGGATCAGAGAGAATTTCAGAACACAAAAATTTATTTTCAAGACTTTCATTTTCCCTAAGTACATTTCTAAGCTTATAACTCATCAGAGCACTCTTTTACAGATGACAGAATCTTTATTAATCTATCTCCTAAGTCATGTAGAATTATCACTTCCTTTCTTTAGACGTGTGTTTACAGGTCATTTTTACTAACATTTTTGCATGTTAAATATACAAGGAACATCATCAGAATTATATCAAAGACAATATTCCATAAACCTGTATGTGGATTAAAGTGTTCTTCAAAAATTTCTGGTCAGATATCCTCTAAAATTTCCTTTCTCCTAAATACATATTTCATATACCTATGATGAGCACACAGTGCCACAGTTGCATATGACTACTCCCAACTTAAATAAGAATAGTTAGTCTGCCAAGCTTTCTCAATCATTCCACCTCTGAATTTACATTTCATTTTCATGGTTTCAGACAATAGTTCTCCCAGTAACAGGAATCTGAAAAAACTTATGTAAAGTGTTCAAAAAAGGATTGCAATTCTTGGTAGTGGATTTGTCCTGATAACGCAGGCTTTACTTCCAACTGAATTTGAAAGGAGGGAGGGAAAAATAATCATATTTTATGCCACTATTACAAAAACTGATATTACATCTAGGAGTATTTTTTCCAACATGGAATTGAGTGTTTAAACAAAGGTGTTTTCTTAATGGAAGACACATAACAATAGTATTTCAATGTATAAATTTCAATCTATTAAAGAAAACTTTCTATATGGGTAAAGAAAACTTCCTCAGATGTTATAAACCAAGTTTATTCTTATCTTTACTTATACATTTGGTACTGAAAAAGATTAAAACTCTTTTTTCTTTGGTTCAATTTCCTGACACGATAGGAAATAAAACCTTCTAAAGATCTTATTTATGCTCTTAAATACCTGTGAAATAATCATACAGATAGTCTAGAATAAATCATTAGTATTTTATACCCATTAATATTTTGCAAATATTTTGAGTATATATCAACCACAATACCAACCAAATATACAGAATAGTTCGGGAAATCAGGCAGTAAAACAGGATGTCCACCACCAACCTTGATTCCTTTCTTTTTCTTTCCTAACTGTGAGAAAATATGCTCTGTCATGGTAAGCACAAACACTAATATTGCACACCAGATAATCTGCACATCATCACAAATTAGTAGATGAACCTGGCTACAGAAAAAACACCACCACCTGGTATCCACCAGCAGCCCATGGAGAACCCCATGCCAGAGCAGGTGGATGCCTCAAGGAGCATGTGAATGGGAAGCCCACGCTGGAGCAGCTCCTTGCAGGATCGGTGGCCCCATGGAGAGAGGAGCTCATGCTAGAGCAGGTTGCTGACAGGACTTGTGACCCTGTGGGGGACCCACACTGGAGCAGTCAGTGCCTAAAGGACTGACACGTGGTGGAGCAGTTCATGGAAAACTGAAGCCCTGTAGGAGGGACACACACTGGAGCAGTTCACAGAATACTGTCTCCTGCAGGTAAGACCCCATGATGGAGCAGTGGAGGAGTAAGAAGAGGAAGGAGTGGCAGAGACAATGTGTGATGAACTGATTGCAACACCCGCTGTCCATTCCTTTACACTGCTGGGAGAGAGGAGGTAGGGATTCAGCAGCAATGCTGAGCCTTGGAAGAAGGGAGGGGCTGGGGGAAGGTGTTTTAATATTTGGCTTTCATTTTTCTCATTATCCTGCTTTGATTTGATTGGTAATAAACTAATTTCCTCAAGTCAAGACTGTTTTGCCAATGACAGTAATTGGTGAGTGATCTGTCCCTGGCCTTATCTCAACCCACAAGCTTTTTGCTATATGTTCTCTCCCTACCTTAGTAGAGAAGAGGGAGTGACAGAGCAGCTTTGGTGGGCAGGGCCAACTCATCACACCAAACTGGGAAAAAAGGAAAGCGAATTTTACCAGAAGAATAGTCATTTTGTTTATCTGCCTCACAATCTACCATCCTCTGTTTCTAAGAACAGAAATGGGTTCATGTTTTTCCCGTTGAATTTAAAAGTGTTGAAACTTGGAAACACATACTGGATAGAAGTATTTAGAACTTTTGAAGACACACTTTGTAGACAGCATCCCAAAAGAACCTAAAAATAGCTGTGTGTTTCCACTCACCTGAATTACTTATTTGAGCTAAGTTTACGGATGAGGTAAGTTTGTGCACCCTTTATGGATGCAGATGAAGAGGTTACTAGCTGAGGCTTTCACACCTGCTGTGACATCCTGAGAAGTAGGCTCCTTGCTCAAAAACATGCCAGGCATTTCTGCACTGTGTTCTGCAAAGGTGTGGTGGAGAGCACAGTGCAAATGTCTCTGTGTTTTTCTGCTTATGTAGTCTAAGCTCAGTTGTGTTTATTAGTTTCAGTTCACTTGGACCCAAGCTAATTCTGTTCAGAGCTCCTAGTCCTGTACCCGCTTTTGTTTCTCTTTGTTAAGGAAGGCTTATTAAACTGAAGAGCTGCTCACAAACCTGGGGTTTCTATATAACAACTAAAGTGCTGGGCAACAACCATTGTGCTAAGGACAAAACATGAGATATTAAGCTAGCAGAGTCAAGAGCTAGGAAGCACCATAAAATGATAGTGAATCATGCAACATTATGTCTCAATATCTTTTCTTTTGCATACCTATTAGGGTGAGGCCTAATTACATAAGCACATACTGTTAAGTCCACCGGCTGCCCAAAGAATTCAGCACTATTGTAATTTCAATAGAGTGGACAGAAGCAAGAACAACATAGCTGCTGCTGATTAACATTAAATAGGGTCCTTTGTGTTAATACTTTGGTTTTCCTAATCTCCAGCAAACAACATACTGAAAAACAATGTGTTACAGCATTCTGGTCACTGCAGATTAATAGCAGTAGCTGCTCTTCCTCCAGGCTGATCTTGCCTACCCTGATGGCAAAGTGAAAGGGGAAAAAAAAAAAGAGGCTTTTGAAAGAAAAACAATCATTAAAAAGCAGAGTGTCTGCTCCTGAGGCTGATTTTCACCTGCAGCCTTGCTGCTGCAACAGACACAGAATATCATCCACTCCAAAACCTCAAAATATTGTTCTCATCACAGTGTTTTTAGTGTCTGAAAAACAACTTGAGGGTACACAAAAAAATCAGTAAGAATAAAGGAGTAAAACATCTTAGCAAAGTTCAGAAAGCAAATTGGCTAAACAAAAGGCAACATGTTTTCCCAGTTTCTAATGTCATGCTCAAGTCATTTAAGCATGTTGTATTGCAGAAGACTCAGCTGCAGCCTTGACAATGCTGTTCTGCATATACTGTTCTACTGTCTAACTGGATAAAACTGCTTTGGAGCTAGTTCAAGGTACAGAGAGGATTGCATTCAAGCAGAGCAGAGAGCAATTACATCAGACACTCCTGAGTTTGCTAGTTGAAATTGAACTTAAAGACCAGGTAGTCATCCAGTTTAAGAGAGGATAGCCACTATTTTTGATGAGGATTATGATCTTAATCATCAGTTTTAGATAAAATTAGACCCTTATTATTATCAAAGGAAAAACCACCACTGATCATTGTGATACAACATAGGAATAGCATTTTACAATGCAAACTAGTAATTCTTGAGCTGGTGTAAGGCATGATCATTAACTTCCCTCCACTCCTTAACTTTAATTTTTTTAAGCATCACAAAGAAAAAAACCCTCTGTTAGTAAGTATTTTAGTACACCAATGAGGCTAACACCTGAGACAATTTGTAACAATTTAATAAAATTATTAATGTTCTTATTACATAAAGAGAAGTTCCACTGAGACAGCTACAGCATAGGAATATCACATCAACTCTAATTTTCAGGAATGTATTTTATAGAACAGAATTCCAAAAGCTTGTTATAATAACTTTGGCTTCCCTTCTTTTCTTTGAGCTTATGTTTTGAAAAACGTCACAAGGCTGACCTCTGCTGGGTCATAAATTACCAAGCATCTAGAGTGGTACACAGACATTAAATAATTATCCAGCATAAGAAAAGGAAAGAACTTTTTATTAGAGTCCCAAAATATCTTTCACAGATCTCAGCATAAAAAGGACATATCATTCTCTCACAGCAAGAAAGTTAATATGCTGCATGTCATTATAACAAAGAAACTAATGATGCCACCACTTACTCTCTCACCAGTACTTGAATAGAAAATTAGTTACAGGACTCAGAACTACTGCTTTTTATGAGATTAAATTTAAAAGCTAGCACTGCATGTAACCTTTGAAATCACGTAACACATCTTAGTCGTGCACAAGGCCAGATCCTCACACAAATAAGAGCTCAGGTTAAAATAAAAATAAAACAAAAAAAGACTTGCAAACATATAAATATATCACATTGCAGCTTTTATTCACCTTTTGAGTCTGTCTAGAAGTGTCAAGGTCAGTTCTTCTCTTTAGCAGGAAAGCTCATGCATGATTGCCAGAAGCTTCTCCCTCAGTCACCATTAAAGTTTCAGAGAACCTTGCAGTGATTTCAAATCACAGTTATAGAGAAAGCGTAAAAAAATTACAGGAATAAGTAGCAATAGACAGCCTTAAGTTAATGCTAAGACAAGAGATATTTCAGACAGCTTTGGATGTTCAAGAGTTGTCTTTCATAGATATGAATATAATTATTTCAGCACCACATAATCCAGGGTTAAAAAACCCACAAGACTAAGACATACATTTTAAAATACCTACCGAGATCATAAAGCATTGGCAACTATATTACTATAATTCATACCAGCCACCATATCACACTTTTATTTATCTAATTCTCTCTCTTAATTCCAAGTAAAGCAACTGCAGCACACCAGAGACATACCTTACCCTCCCTGACCAGACCATTAGGCAGTGCAGAGCTGATTTTCATTGTCCCCAGAAGCAGCTGTACCCTGGCAACTCAAAATGTGACCCCTCTTTGCCAATATACACTGGGGTTTGACTAAAGAACAAAAGTAACAAATGCTGTTTTCTTTACTTGCCTCAAAAATCAAGAGAGGAATGACAAAGCAACTGTCTAACATCACCTCCTAAATATCAAGGCACTGACTAAAGCTAATGAACTTGAACAGATGTGTGACTCACATGTGAATATCCATAGCATGCAGGAGCCATGAGATTTTGTCCAGTCTTCCACACAGCATGAGTCATTACACTTCTCCTCTGCTCACCATGCCTTGAGCTCAATGACTTGAGTTCCAGCAAATATCCAAAGAGATCTTCACTGTTCACCAGAAAAGTTAAAATTCTCCATGTTCCAGCATTCAGCACCCTGAACAGAAAAAAACCCACCCCATATCCAGCTCCATCTTCCACCCACAGAGTATTACTCCCTACTCGAGTCTTTGCTGCTTACCAATATAAGTACTTCTTTATTTGAATGTACTCCATAAGATAATCAAGTGAACTCCTGTTCTTTTTTCTCAGAAATGGGGAAGACTAGAGTAATGCAAATTCTCAGTTTAAGGAAATAATTCAAAATACTCACCTTGCATAATCTACAGTTTTATAAAAGCTGCAAAACCTGCAGTTTTTCAGTGTCAGTCAGTCAGTACTGTGTAGAGGTCACACGAGATGAGTCAGCTGATTTTA
This sequence comes from Acanthisitta chloris, assembly GCF_000695815.1. Lineage (NCBI taxonomy): Eukaryota > Metazoa > Chordata > Aves > Passeriformes > Acanthisittidae > Acanthisitta > Acanthisitta chloris. The sequence goes on along the minus strand of NW_008692929.1, from coordinate 22,414 downwards.
TGTAACAACTTCCAATTTAGACCTTCAAGAGCCACATTAGCCCTTTGCCTCAGTATTATGTCAGGAAGCCTTGTTCACTGTAAGAGAAACCTTTTACAGAGCTGTAGTTTTCCAAAACACAGTCTTTTCTCCCATTTTTTTTTCTCTTTTACATGACCTACATATCTTTTTCTCAGACATATAACTTTGAAGTGACCATGTTTGAATTTATTTTCAACCTGCACTGTTCCATATTAATGCTTCTATTATTACTGACTACTGAACTAGTCTGAAACACTTATGAGATTAGACAATGATGCTAAACAGATTTTTATATTTATTTTCACATCAATTGACTGATAGGAAAATCTATCGATTTCATGCAAAAATCCATAGAGTATCTCCATCATGATTCCCTTGTCCCTGCATTTAGGTGATTCTTAATCACTTAAAGGTCTACTGACATTACCCAGGAATAATTTCATCAGATGCTATTATATGGAATGCTGTAATGAGCCTATTGTACCCACAATTTTTGGCTGTATCCATAGCTCCAACTGTACTTCCAAGGAATGCATTAAAATCAGATAAGATCTAAGTCTATTGTCAATTTACCTAAATCTTCTATATAAATATACCACCTTCATTAAATTTTCAGGAGACAAAAACTGACAAACTTTATAAAATAAACTTGCCCTTCCCATCACTAAGAAAAGCAAGTTTGTCATTAAGGAGTATCCTCTCTATATGAACTGAATAGGCTTTAGCTCTATTACTGTGTTTTTGGTGTTCCCACTAAAATTCTCTGTCAGCTTTTCCACAGTTTTCCTCAGCTTTGCCATCTAGCTCATTTGCTGTTGGCTATTTGGATCATTCTCAATTATCCTCTTGAAAGATGGCATATTTGGCACTGTTCTGGTATTATTCTGCTCTTGTCAGGACAATCAAGAGATATTTTTTTCAGACACCTTTAGATACCAAGAGTTTAAAAAAGCAACGATATTGAAGATTTCTGTTCCTAATCAGTACTGTTTAAATACCCTTCCTCTTTCAATTACTTTTCAAAATGTCTTCACAAACATGTATCAGCTTCCTTTTTCTTAAACACAGACTGGATCTTCTCCTCTGTTATTTAACTATCTATCTTGGTCAAATTAAATGGGAGTTAAGCTTCCAAACAGAAGTCATGAAAAGGAGTGAGTAGAATGCAACACTCACTTCTAAACCATGATCTATATAGAAAAAAGTGATAAATAGTGTCCAGGATGCATAACTATTCTATAATCTGCAATTCTGGTGGGAAAAAAAAACCCCAAAACTGATATTTAAAGCAGGAAGAGATGTTGATTAGCAAACATTATGCAGCAGAGACTTGAAGACAGAGCCAAAAACCTGTAAAAATTCTGACCTCATTTTATAGGCTTTCTTTTTCTGAAAAGCTTGTCACCTCACACTTCTGCTTCTAGCCTAATGAATTGATGAAAATAGTAATGCTAATGCATTACACCTCTTATAAATACAGCAGAAGTTCCAAATTAATAAAATACTTATCTATGAGCTTATGGATTTTAAATCTAAGATGTATGAGTTTATCTAGAGCTCATAAGCTCTCAAGCAATATGAGACTTAAAAAGTTGTGATCAAGAAATAAAGCAAGTTATTTGAGTTTTTGCACAGTCTCTGTGAATCAATGAGATGTTCTTACAATGTAAAATCTCTCTAGAAAAGAGGGGAAAAAAAGCTCTGGTATACCACAGCAGTACATTTATAAGTTTGTTAGCATACTGCATTCTTCATTCCTGGTTTCCACTTGGAATAAGAACGTGAGATCACTCAGATTTTGCCTAAGCTTCCTCTGATACTGAGTATCACAGAATCATAGAATGTTAAGGGATTGGAATGGACCTTAAAGATTATCTAGTCCCAGCTTTCGGTACGTCCGACCAGACCAGGTTGCTCAAGGCTTCATTCAACCTGGCTTTGAACACTGGCAGGGTTGGAACACCCTCCTGGGCAACCTATTCCAGCATCTTACCATTTTCACAGGAAAGAATTTCTTCCTAATATCTAATGTAGATTTCCACTGTTTTCATTTACACTGATTACTCCTTGTCCTGTCATTACAGTTCCACACAACCTTCTCTTCTCCAGGCTGAACAGCCCCAACTTTGTCAGCCTGTCTCCATGGGGGAGATGCTCCAGTCCTCTAATCAACTGTGTGGCCTCCTCTGGACTTGCTCCAACAATTCCATGCCCTTCTTTTGTTGGGGACACCAGAGCTGGATGCAGTACTCCAGGTGGGGTCTCACAAGAGCAGAGTATTGGAGGAGAATCTCCTTTTTCAACATGCTTCCCACACTCCTTGTGATGAATCCCAGGATTTGGTTGGCTTTCTAGGCAGTGAAAAAATCTGGAAATAGTTTCATGCAATAACATTAGTCGTCAATCATTCTCTGCAGTCATCAGTCATTCTCTGTACTAAATAGCTGATATCACAAACCTGGTAAATAAGGTGAGTTAAACAGACCTCATACAAAATATGAGCAATTAAATTTTCTTTATGTTTTAGTGAGTAAGAATGGTGGCTATTACTTAAGGAACAGCAGAGGACTAGACCAAAAAACTTTTCCAGATGTCTGATTGTTAATGTTGGGGCTGGAGCAAACTGTGTCTGTATAAGGAAAAAAAGCAATGTTAAGCAAAGACTCAGCTCTTTTCTCAAGAATGGAAAATAAGTACCATTCTTACCTCTTTGAGCAATTGCTGGAGCAAAACTGTCACAGATGTGTCACTAGAAACCAGTAGCTCAGGAGAGATGTGCTCAAGGTGGAGAGAGGGGTGAGGGAAAAGTGATTGTTTTGCTGGGGACAAAGAATATAGCACAAGGGGGGAAAAAAAAGCACAAACTCACTGCAAAACCCAACAAAATCAACTACACTATGTAAGTTTCTGATTGAAGATCTCATCCAAGAAGCCTAATAGTACCATGACAACTAATGACATTCCAGTAGAGGTTTCAGCTCTAGAAAGTTAAATATTATCCAAATTTAGGAAGAATTATTTCCTACTTACAAGCAAGATCACACCAGAAGCTCCTCTTATATGACAAACAGCTTTAAGTAGACAAAAACCGGAGTAACATCTGCTACCTTTACTGAGTCTTCCACCTGATGTGCTTCAAAAGAACACCACCTAGTCCTCCATTTAGACAGACTCTTTAGAAAAGTCACTAGGTGAGACAAAAAATATGTTTGGCTTATGGTCCTCACAGTTCAAGGGAAATACACCCAATGGAGCCCATGTTGTTATGACTTGGTAACATCAAGACATTGCAGAGCTTTAATGTAGAAGAAAATGTTCCTGAGAAAATTGGCATCAAACCCGAAGTTTCTATTGACTAAATCTTAGGGATACATCATCTTTGGTTTTTCGTAAGATACTTCATCAGGCTTATAGTCTTCTCTGAACCAGCTTCCAAGCTTACTTTTTGTAACCTACACCCTTAAAGGAATAGGTAATCTTACTTTTGTGTTCCTACCATATTCATCTTGCATAGTTGCAGTTGGTTCAGTTATGAGACAAGGAAGAGCTGTATGCAGCAGCCATGCTCACTTATCTTCTATTACTAAGAAAAGCTTTTTAAGTGTCTCCCAAGACAGGACAGCAGTTAAAACTCAGTCTGTGAGATTATGATCTCACATAAAGTTCCCTCCCTACAGTCCCTTCAAGGTTTTAGAGGATATGTCTTATTTTTCACAGCCTTGGGAATTGTGAGCAAAAGGACTTGCTTGGTTAGTTTTTACAAGAAGTAAATCTTTGAAAGAAAAGAACAATTGGTCTATAAAAATATATGGCACATCTTCAACTTCTCGTCATGAAAACTAATTAGTAAACACTAATTCCTGTTTAAAATAGACTCAGGAAGCCTACGTATTTTTAAAAGTAACCATGGGAAAAAATTCAACAGGACTGTAGGAGGCTTATTGGCAGGCAGGCAACAAGACAATTTTCAATGGCAGATAGACTGGCTTCAACTTCTCTGCAATTTAGGAACTGATGGCAGAGATCACTTAGAGTGGGTTTCGACTTTTACACAAGACTTGCTTTCCAACCAGCTTTCTCGTTATTATACTTTATGGATTAGTGATGCAACCAAATTACCATATACAAGTAGTCCAGTCCTAGTCAAAGTTTAACAGCATGCAAGCATACACAGAATCCTATGGCCCATCTAAAAAATATCACCCTTGAAGATCTAGTGCAGGTTAGAAGTGGCCTCAGACCATTTTAAAAAATAATTTTAATATTTCCTTTTTTTTCCAAAAGTGTACCTTTTTGCATCAAATTTGCATAAAAAGAGTGTACTGATATGAAGTTCAAGTATAACTGAAAACAGATATTGAAAACATGTACTGTTCAAATTCGTATTGCCCAAGAAGTAATTCAATCTATTAAATCAAACACCTTGTAATGTACAGTTTAGAGCTTATCGACTGCTTAGGAGGTTAGCAAAGTGAAAATGCTGTCAGTGTTGCATTACATTGTCTTCTAAAGTGTCAGACAGAAATCTGGAGAGATGTCAGCCGCATAGACTACTCTGGCACTGAATAAGGTATGAAATGCTGTTCTTTAAAGCTCCAATTAATAACATTAAATGACCACTCTAAGTAAACACAGGAAAATGGTAATGCTTTAATACCTAAAAAAGTGCTGTCACAATGCAGTATATGTACAGTAAAGTAACAGATACAGTAGATTTCATAATGCAAAACATATCAAGTCAATAAAGGCACGCAGGCTACAATTTCACTTCAATGTCTGAATTCCATTTCCAGAGGAAATGCTGTGCCTTACATTTTTCTGATAAAATATATTCTGTTGTCAAGCATCCAGTTTTGTACAGTAATAGGATAACATGGGAAAACACTCAACAGACTGGGTTTCTTGAAAGAATGGGTCAGAGTTACAGGAAGTTAGTGAAACGTCAACAGGAGTTGACTCAAGCTGCCACACGTCATATGAGTCAGAAAATTAAGAATTAGCTTTTACAATTTTCCAAAATAAATCAGACATATCAAGATCACAAAGGTGTACAACAGCAAACCAAAATCCAGTGTTTCATACTTACTCAAGTACATACAGCAAGTTGATTCCTCAAGCTATACATGCACAAACACAGCCAAGTTTATGCCAGAGACACATTTTCAGGAAAAAAAAAGAAAAGCTGTTGACTAGTTACCAACAATACATTACATGCAAATACATTTAGACCTTGAAATGATGGTCAAATCAAATCACAGCAAGTTACATTATCACCCATATAGAATAATCCCCTTGAGTGTGTGCTGGGTATTCTTTTGTTTGTTTTCTTTTTGTGTTTTAAAGTAACAGACATTTTAAAAAATAATGATTTGCAAAAATACTGATAATGGCTCACATTTCTACCATCTCAATACTCTATTCTTATTTGAACCTTTTCTACCATCTTAGCAGTATCCCCAGTAGTTTTTTTTACTAACTACATGCTGCTCAGACTTCTTTTGCATAAAATCCATTGACAATTCACTCTATCTCAGTTCCCTTGATACATTTCAAACCATCTACATCCGAAAGCTTCTGGTTCTGTGAAATGGTTGAAAAGGCTTTTTTAAGGCCCATGTCAGCAGTGGTGGTCTCTGCTTAGTTTTCTCTGGAAATAGCACCGCTTCAGTTTCAGGGGTAGGAAATCGAACTCTATACACTTCAGGGTAAGACTTCTGAAACTAGAAAAGTACATTAATTCAAATTAGAAATTTTCTCTCAAACTTGCAAAGTAAACTACTAGAGTGCAACCTCCACTTCTGGAGCAGGAAAATTATTTCTCTAGTGGACTTTCTATGCCTCCATATAAAAAACTAGGGAATAATTTCTAACATGGCTTGATTCATCACAGTGCCCCTATTCCAAATTATTACAAAGTTTGACATTTCAAGAATACCTGCTATTTTACATGTCAGTATTTCTCTAGAGGAGTACATATCTAAGACATGATAAAGCTTATAAGTTAAAATTAGAGAGGAATTTTTATTTACTTGCTTGAGCTTCTTCTTTTTATCTTTCACAGATATTTCTTTATTCATTACAATTTCTTCCAATAAAGCTGCCAGTGGTTCTTGAGAACCAGTTGCCCTTTGGTATTCAAATTCATCTGTACTGATTTGGTGACAAAAAGATGTAGGAGGTAATGTTGTATCAGTATCAGCTCCAGCATATTTTATCTGAAAAGTAAAAATAAAAGAGCAGCTATGTTTTCTGCAAGAAATTTGCAAAAACTGGCTTAATCAATTGACTACCCAAAGATATTAAGTAGAGAAGATATGGAATAGAGACCCTAAACTGTACTTTCTATCTCCTGCACTAATTGACTATGCTCAAGTTAAGTTCAAAAACATTAAGCAAAGGCAGCCTGATCAACTCTGTAAATAAATGCAAAGATACTTTTTCAGTGGAAAACAAAGACAGAACAAAACAAAATATGGTATCAGGAAATAGAGTTAGGAAAAAAGCTGAGCAAGTACGGATGGCTGCGGAAAAAATAAAAAAAGAAGTCAGAACATTAATGGAAAACCTGCAATTATTCAGAGTTTTCCTCACTACCCCAAACATAGTTTGCCTGTTCCATGAAGAAGATAGAGCTGATCAACAGGAAGACATATTTTAGAGTTCTTGTCTCTAAACGGTTCAAGATTTGCTTAGTTTCCTTTTAATGCGTAATTTTGGTTGAATATCAGTAGTTAAAATTAATTAGCTCTTCATAAGTTAACAGAGAAAGAAAAGAATATTTTAAGAACTCTTGAACTTCAGACCACGAAGGATAAATTTGATCTAGGAAGACAGAGACAGAAGACGTCCTTTCACTACAAACTTACTTGAACTCTCTGGACATGTACAACATGATCCTCTATAGAGGTTTTTAAAGCAGAAGGAACACTTAAGATCTCCTGATAATTATCCATGAGAAAAGATACCAGTTTAGCAGCAAGCAGTTCATCCAAGTCTATTTCATCCTTTGAACAGAGAATACAACGGGAAAAGGCCTGAACCATCTGAGAGAAAAAAAAAAAAAAAAAGAGAAAAAACTTTATCATCAGTTATTCATCTGTTTGGGAGTGAGGGGTCAGATTGCATTTAAAAAGTGATGTTTCAGAAAAAATATTTTAACATCACAATACTGTACTTCCAACACATCGATACATTAAAAAAAAAAAGTATTATGTACAGTGACAGAATGTGAGTGGACCCAAGATTACTCCTGCCTCATATAGTTAATCCAAACCTGACTTCAGACTTAAAATGGCTGAATTGCATTTTATTCCCAAGACTTTGTCAAACAGCCTCTTCACATGGCTATTTACAGTTAAACAGGGCATAAATTTTTAAAGACTTTTAAAAATGACAGAGAAATGTAACAGAAGTTAAGCACCAGAGGGGAAATGCTATACCACTGCTTTGAAATCATTAAACTATATTTCAGGTCCATCTCATCTCGTGCAGTCTTGTGCTCAAGCATTCAGCTAACAAGAGAATGTTGTCTTTGCACCAGTCACTTTTAACATTAAAAGCACAAAAGGCAATAAATATTTCTGTCATGTACCATAGAATACACTGCTGAAATAAAACTTAGTACAAAATGCTTGGACTGTAAGGATTCACTTCTAAAACTAACTATTATAACATAATTATTTTAATCAAAGACCGTTTACAGTTAATTAAATTATAACCTTAGCAGTCAAAATTCAATTATTTTAATGAAATGGTATTCATAGTTAATTGCAAACTAAATTGCTGTGGAACAAATTTAGATTTATGCATGCTACTATAGGATTTTAACAGAATGGCTCCACAGCTTAGTTTTCCATTGCACTTAATTTTCAAAGACCAAAATAAATACATACTGTTAGCCAGTTGGAATTGGTATGTTATGCCTAATAACTTTGTAACAAGATGCAGTTGCAAACACAAGTGGTATGTCTACAAGTAGTCCTACAGAAAGAGCATTACCAAAAACGAGAGCATTGCCAAAATCTAGTTAAAGTTACTGTCAGACACTTCTGTGATGAGGAAAAATTGCTACTGAAATAAACTGGTAGGATTTTTTTTAACTGGATGAAAACAGGTAAATCAACACATTCAGCTGCACATTTCTAGCTATTACTGAAACAGGCAGTCTCTTTCATTCACACTGTCTGCAGTGATAAAGAACACCAGGGACCTCATCTACTGGGGTTTTTTGGTTGATTTTGTTCAGTTGGTTTTGGGGGCTTGTTGGTTTGTGTTTGGTTTTTTTTCTACTCCATAATGAAATCACTGGGGATTTCACCTCTGAAAGATAAGGAAACCTCGAAATTCTGAGCAAGTTCTTCTGTGTGCTTACAAATTACCATGAAATTCCAGTTTATTCAAGTTCAGAGTAGCTTTCCATAAAGCTGGAACAGACAAACTGTATTTTGTGTACACTCTTCAGTAAGAATCTAACCTGTGCTCCTCCAAAGGCCTTGTCCAGACCTTTTGCCTTACACTTATACATACCAAAGTTCTGGTCCTCACTGATTCAGAAAGAGGTGGCAAATCTTTGTTCAGGCTAATTCTTGCCATCATTCTCACCAACAGCTGTAGCCTTTTTCGATTTTCTGGTGGCAGTAGGAGACAAGATATCTGAAGAGCTTCTACAGCCTTGCTGTGTTTTTGCAGCAGTCCTGGTTGATATGCGATCAAGAGATTGGGCAACATTTCTCAATTATATATTTCCATAACACTTAACATAACATTTCTAAATCTAACGCCCCAAATTCTTTTCTTACTCATTCAAAACTACCTTAGAACTCAATCTCTCAAAGAGACTAAGAAGATAACCCTAGAACTCAACTCCTAGAACTGGGCAGCTTGTTTCAGTATTTGTAAGACTTCCTTTTGATGCACCGGAAGATATTAATAACCATAACCAGCAAGTCTAGGCACAATGTTGTTGACAATGAAAGAAGCTCAGAAAACTGATGTATTACAAAGCAATCTTACTTTTCAGCTCAGTTTTTCTTTCTGCAATGCTATCATAAAATGTAATCAAATATTTTCTCATTTACTGTCTTTTAATGGGCCATCTGTAGGACCAGAATAGGTGAAATTAATGTAGTATAAACCCCTGCAAAGTTATAGTTAATAACTAAACTATTGTGTCTTTAAAGAACTAGATCAGCTAAAGTAATTTCTACATTTAAGCACCAAGGATTTCAATTTCCTTCAAATGTCGTATTTCCAGGGTTAAAAGCAGCACTTACAGCCCTAATCCTTTCTAATCTAGACTTCAGTCAAGCAATTTCTAAGAGCTTATGAGAGATTATAAGATGCTTAAGCATTCGTAAAAAAAAAGAAGAAAAAGTTGTTAAAATCCATCTGTTAGACACTAAGTGATGAACAGAGGCCTTTAAAAATTAAAAAGACAAGCAATGGAAGAGTTTCGAACTAACATGATTGAAAAGATACAAAAATAAAGCCACCTTGTGATATGAAAGAAATGTAAATATAAAACTGTTCTTTGCATAAAACAGAAAGGACAGGTCCTAAAGAACTGAACTGTGATACTAGTTAGGTATGGCAAATTAACAGCAGGAAATTAATTCTAAAGAATAATTTTTTCATTACATCCCAAACTACTTACCTAACACACTAACAAAGATATCAAAAAAATGAAATGTGAGAAGAGGTTCTTTCGCCTGGCCAAAGTAGTCCACTATAGTTTTGAAGACATCTCTTTCAAAGCCTGAGTAGGAAGGCTGTTTCAAGTCTGAGCAACTGGGCCCTACAAAGAAAAAAAAACCAGAAGAAAAAAGGTGCAGAAACCACTGATTTACCAGCAACAACCAGATCAGTATTTTCTAAGATAGCCCATAAAAATGCATCATTAGAGGGGAAAAAAAGGCTCGTTCCTCAAAATAAGTGAAATTTTATTGATGTACTGAATTGATCTATTCCCAGAGGGTCTAGTGAAGACACATAGTAGAGTTAAAACGTGAATAAGACAGTTAAACTATATTTCACTGAAATAAGATGCAGTGGAAGGAGAATATATGCTGGTATGCCTTTTCCAACTCTGTTTAAGGCAGTGATCATAAAAAATACTGATGGTGAATATAAAAAGTGTAATAAATATGAATATAAAAGTGGTGAAAGCCCAGTCAGTTCAACTGAGTTTTACAGGGGTGGTTTGTTCATGGTGTACTTTTCCTGCCTTCTGAATTCACTTACAATTTGCCAGACATTTCATTGCAGATAATATCCAGTGAGGTAGTTCCTCTGCATGGGGAAGAAACAGACAGAAATTAAAAGGAGAAAAAAACTAAGACAAATGTTAAACTGTACAACAAAAGCAAAGTTTAAAATGCTTTAACAAGTTAGTCCTGTAAAGAAAATCAACTGATTCCAAAGGCAGGCAATACCTTAATGCAGGATCTAGCTTGAATTACATCTATATACTTCAGTTCCTTAAGTATTCCCTATCAACCTGCTGCTCTTGCAACTCAATCAGCAAAATGGAGCATACCACAAATCCTTAACCTACCTTGAAAAAAATCTAATTAGTTCAAGCTACACCTTCACCAGTGTGATAGAGTGAAGTGCTTATTCTGCAGAAGAGGATGAAAAACACTCATATATTCAGTTCTGTCATTTCTTTAAGAATGGAGTTAATATTTTGCAGTGCTCAAACTGTCTTTAAAATGAACACATA
>NW_008692929.1:0-11654 GCF_000695815.1 Acanthisitta chloris | reverse complement strand
TACTAAACCAGGTTTCAATATCATATTTAATTTTTCTACACATCTTGTGGAAAACATGGTGGCAATAACACTCTAAGTGATATATTAGAGCAGCAAAGATGCTTTTTTGTCTCCCTGATGTGCAAAGCAGTTTTAAACATGGTACTACCCTCAAAACATACTGAGTGAAAGCTTAAAAATTTTTAAAGCATCTCTCAGTATACATTTGGGTTCTCTCCCAGTTTTTTAGTAGGTTTTCTTCATGCAGACACTCCAGGCAGTTAAGAGCAGGGCTGACAAAAACACCTGGAAGTGGATAATATCCCTAGCTTTATAAATTCTAAAAAGTTGTTCTTTCATCTTCATTTTTCATCCCTACTAAAGCCATAATATGTTTAAGAGAGTAAATACGGAATTAACAGTGGCTCTTACTATTAGGGTGCCAGAGGACAACAGTAGCATTTTATTTTGTAAAAATTCTCATATAGATGTGGTCATTCAAGTATAAAGATGCTACATGTTAGTACAGACGTAAACTAATACTTTATAGTAGTAAACTAAAATATAAAAAATTTAAATGAAAGCTTCCAAAATACTCACTTGATTTGTCTTCTAAAGTGACAATGCCTTGCTTGTTGACATTGTATGCATTTTGAACTATATGTTTTGAATTCACAAGTTTTGTGTCTAACACTTCGTCTAGAGAATCCAAACCCAAGACTTTCTGTAATCTATAAAAACACAAAAACACATACATTATCTAAACTGGAAAAGGCAAACATGTAGTATTAAGATGGATACAATTCTGAAAAAAAAAAAAAGACCTCTTCATTTTATAGAACAATCGTATATCTCCAGTTGGAAGGAACCCATAAAGATCATTGAGATTAACTGCCTGCTCCTCACAGGACTACCTAGATCCTGAGCTGGAAGCAACCCACGAGGATCATTGAGTCCAACTCCTGGCCCTGCACACAACCCCAAAAATCACACCATGTATGTGAGGGCATTTTCCAAATGCTTTTTCAACTCCGTCAGGCTTGGTGCTGTGACCACTGCCCTAGGGAGATGTTCCAGTGCCCAGACACCCTCTGAGGGAAGATCCTTTCTCTAATATCCAACTTGAACCTCCTCTGATACGTATTCATGCTGTTCCCTTGGGTCCTATCACTGGTCACCAAAGAGTAGAGACCAGTGCTGCCCTCACTTCTGCTCATGAAGAAGCTGTAGACTTCAGTAATGTGCCCCCCTCAGTCTCCTCCTCTCCAGCCTGAACAAGCCATGCAACCTCAGCCACTCCTCATGGTTTCCCCTCTACACCTTTCACCATCTTCATACTCCTAAGAACGTTTAGTTTTAGTACCTGGGAAAGGTTTGATAGTTTTAATACCCCAGAAAAGGTAGTTTTAGTACCCTAAAAAAGGGCAGCTTTAGTACCTAAGTGCCCCCCTCAGTCTCCTCCTCTCCAGCCTGAACAAGCCATGCAACCTCAGCCACTCCTCATGGTTTCCCCTCTACACCTTTCACCATCTTCATACTCCTAAGAACGTTTAGTTTTAGTACCTGGGAAAGGTTTGATAGTTTTAATACCCCAGAAAAGGTAGTTTTAGTACCCTAAAAAAGGGCAGCTTTAGTACCTAAAACTAAATCATATGACTAAAAGCATCATCCAGATGCTAACTCAGTCAAAGGTAGTTTTAGTACCCTAAAAAAGGGCAGCTTTAGTACCTAAAACTAAATCATATGACTAAAAGCATCATCCAGATGCTCCTTGAACTCAGTCAGGCCTGATGCTGTGACAACTTCCCTGGGAAGCCTGTCCTAGTGCCCAGCCACCCTGAGTGAAAAACCTTTGTCTAATGGAGTTCCAGTAATCTCTCTCTCAAGCTGCTCAATAGTCCTCAAGCTACACACCTACTCCCAGAACTCTGCCACTAAGAGAAGGAGTTCTCTACTTGGGCACACCTCCCACAGCTGTGCTTGCTGCTGCCATCAGATGCTCATGTAAAACCAGGGCACACCCCGCAGCCTGGCAGGTGGGTGGCAATGTGTTCCCACTGAAGGTCTGTCTGAGAAGCTGTGCTGGTTATGGTGGATTCAGAGCTTAGAGAGGCCATGGCTTTCGGCCGAGTGGATACCATGGTTCCCCAGTCAAGCTGTCAGGGTTTCAGCACCGTTCCATGCAAAGTGCTATGCCAACCCTATTTGCTCACCCTGGTCTTCTGGTTGCTAGCACTTCATAGGTGCCTCTCTGTGAAGTAGGGGCTTAGCCACCATTGCTCCTGGCCCCACCAGCTACTGCCATGTGAGCTACGGACTACCAGAGGGTCTCTCCAATCCCCTACCATTTCCTTGGTTGAGGAAATTCAGCAATACACATGGACTAAAGTGCTCTGCAGCCAGTCGTGCTGTGACCAAAGCTGCTTGCTCCAGCATTGAGTTCATTACACATTACAGATAAGGGGCTAGGTTAGAGTAGCCATTAGCAAGGCCTCAACTGTGCTGCAAAACTAGATAATGCATTTAATTTTTTTCTCCTTCATAAATAGTCTAAAGCAATGACTTTAACTTTGCACAGGATATGCCTTTTGAATATAGTAAAGAATATCTGAATTTCAAAGCCTTCAGTACTCAATTAGCTACTACATTTCTTATCTCATACAAAGTATTGTACTTAGCACTGAAAGATTTGTTGTTTCACACTTCTATAGAAGTGCTTCTATTTCATAGCAATGAGAAAAAAGGAGAAAGACTGAGAGAAAAAAGTGATTAAACAAGACAAAGCCCATACAACAAATGGACTTATATAACATAACATGAAAATGTCAGAAGTCACTGAGCACAACAGAATTTCTTTGCAGACTTAATTTGCTGAATTTGTTAACCAAATAACAAGTGGTATAGTTAGTCTAGACACTACAGCTTTGAAGGCAGTAATAAGTGGTTGAAATTAGAGGGGTTACCAGAGAAGACAGACGACTATTACCTACTACAGTTTTACTCTAACAGCAAATGACTCACAAGTATACTCACCGTGACAAAGTCATGGATTTCCATATCTCTTCTATATTTGTTTGTGTCAGCTCTCTGCGGAACACAAGTTTGCATGCTGGTACTTCCCCTATAGCTATGCTGTGTCGCTTGTACCACATCTCAGAGTTCTGAAATTAGAAAAAATTCTCCTCCTTAACTGGTGACTTTTAAAGTATAAAACAGTATAATAACATCTTATAGTACAGCATGCTCCCTATTACAAGTATTTCAAGTGTTCCTAAATTCCAGTGAAGGCTTAAGGAGCAAGTGTTTGTTTCACAGGCACGAAATATCTTTTCTGAATCAAACACACATCTTTTCTCAATCACACATGCATCTTGTCCAAAGCAGAAAAATTATGTGTGTCAGAATAGGAGCCAATGGCTCCAAAACCTGTGTTCTGGTCCGCTCCATGATTCAAATCAGTGCAAACTACTTGTTTTCACCTATCACTTGAGGATTAAACATCTGCTTATGAAAAAATTCAAGAATTATTAGGTGAGATACCAAAGAATTAGAAAATATTCATCCTTTTTCAGCATAATTTATCATAACTAAACATTAAGTTCATTAGCAGGTTCTATACATGAAGAAAGTAAAAGCAAATAGCTACATCTGAAGACACCGTCAGATCTAGGCCATCATTTTAACAGAATAAAGCAGAGAATGCAAGAGACTACTATCCTTTACCCAACCTTCACATCCAAGCTTGATGCCTGAAGATTGCCATCAGCATGGCAATGGGTGGAGGACATACAACACAGTTTCTATCAGCAGCATACTTTTCAAGGCAAAACTCCTAATCATTCCCAGCTCTTTGATTTACATGACCGAGCCATCCTAAACCACATTAACAGGATTCCTTGTGATCACAACCAAACCACAAAATGCACTCCAGGAATGCACTTAATTACTTCGAGCACTAATCATTGGTCATTCCATGACAGTAGACTAGAGCTGGTTTGAAACAAATAGCACCCTCTGAAATTAAGAGTCTGGTCTTCCACACTGGCATTTCACGACACAGACCCATGTTCATCAATCCATATGCAGCCATAAGTGTTCTGATTGATGCTGGAGTAATTCAAGGTGTCACCATTTTCAGCTACCTGTCTACTTCAACATTCCAGGGGAAGCTACACCTTAATATAAAGAGGCAGTAGGAAGAAGCTTATACCTTTCCCTTGGTTACTTCAATTTACAGTCCACTGTATAACTCAAAACTGCCAATGAAAGAGACTTTGAGCTATGCCAGACTGTATGCTGTTGCATCTGAGTCAGATGCATAGAGGCAGTCTTGTTAACTCTTATTAGCCCAGGAAGCTTGGATGGAAATTTAGAGCAGGCAGTTGGACACTGTGACATGTTAAATCTTCAGCAGATACTTGCTCAGTAACTAAAATGCTCTATTCTCTTTGCTTGTCTTTGGCATTATCTTTTCTTTCTTCCATTTTCATCTTCTACCTACTACTGAAGTTCTAGGGACCATGCTTTTTCATCTTCAGAAGCCTGTTGTACATTAAAAGTGCAGTTGATTTGCACATAATTAATTGGATTACAAGTATGGAATAACCGTTCAGAACCTCTAAGGCATACATATACAAGATACACTGGAGGAAGAGTTTTCCATCTACATAAGACTCAAAACCCTAGACTTTTACAATCTCCAGGTGGCAAGAGTGGTACATACTTGGTTTACTAATAAAAGCAGTATCATTTTCAACTGCACAAAAACAGGACCAATCCAGATAAGCATGGGGCAGGATGATTCTTCAAGTTTACAAAAGGTAAGATCAGGACCACTTCTCTTTAGCCACAACATATTCCTTATGAATTCCTTATGAAAAAGAAAAATCCCATGCAGCGGTCGAGGCTGGGGACAGAGTGACTGGGGAGCAGCCAGGCAGAAAGGGACCTGGGAGTTTCGATGGATAGAAAGCTGAGCATGAGCCAGCAGTGTGCTCAGGGGGCCAAGAAGGCCAATGGCATCCTGGCCTGGATCAGGAACAGTGTGGTCAGCGGGACCAGGGAGGTGATTCTGTCCCTGGACTCAACACTGGTGAGGCCACACCTTGAGTACTGTGTGCAGTTCTGGGCCCTTCAGTTTAGGAAGGACATTGAGGTGCTGAAGCAGGTCCAGAGAAGAGCAATGAGGCTGGGGAAGGGACTGGAGCACAAGTGCCATGAGGAGAGGCTGAGGGAGCTGGGGGTGTTCAGCCTGGAGAAGAGAAGGCTCAGGGGAGACCTTATCACCCTCTACAACTCCCTGAAAGGAGGTTGGAGTCAGGTGGGGGTTGGTCTCTTCTCCCAGGCAACTAGCAGGAGGACAAGAGGGCACAGACTCAAGGTCTGCAAGGGGAGGGTTAGGTTGGATATTAGGAAGAGATTTTTTATGGAGAGAGTGATCAGGCATTGGAATGTGCTGCCCGGGGAGGTGGTGGATTCACCATCCCTGGAGATTTTCAAGCTGAGACTGGATGTGGCACTTACTGCCATGGTGTAGTAACAATGGTCAAGGGTTGTACTTGATGATCTTTGGAGGTCTTTTCCAACCTGTCTGATTCTATGATTCTATGAAATTGAATTGCTAACAACCTCATAGCATCTAGGAAGGTGGTAATACTGTACACATTCTGATACATAGTATCTGAATAACAGTTACAGTGTAACTATTTTGTCTTGTAACATACTAAACGCCATACTGGAATATGAGCAAACTGGAATGCAAGCACATGGGAAAATACACCTGTACTGAACTCTGGTTGCTCAAAACATTGTAACCTGTAGCAAAAAGAACACTAATATCTACTTGCTCAGCAAATCGTAACAACTGTTTTATTTCACACAAGTTTAAAATGTAAGTATTTAGCATTTAATTTTATGACCAAGCATTTTGTGTCACAGCAGAGAAACATTAGTTCAGTTTTGCTTTCCAAATATGCTTATGTCTGGGGAAATGAAAACTGTGTGTCTTACCATTGTGACTGATTTCACTGGGATGTGTTCTTGAGAAGTGCCAGCCTTCGGTTCATTCCAGTCTGGAAATTTAATTACTTCCTTTCCACATGAAGGTTTCTTTGGGTATGACTTCAGTGGTGAGGAAGGAGGAAACCTACAATTAGAGAATATTTTTAAGCCTCTGAACACCAATTTACTCCATATTTACCAATGCAAAACTGTAGTACACCTTCACATGCAAAAATGCAACAAATGAATGCCTTGGACATTCACAGTGCAACCTAGTTGCATGTAGACTGGTGCTAAGTGACATGTAAAACATCATGAGGTGTCTTGTCTGGCCTCCAGCTGCTGCTCCAGAACAGCTCAGGTCCATTGTACCTCCCATGAAGTAGCTGAGCCTTGAGTGAATGTCCAATATCCCAGTGCATCTCACGCAGCACCAGCTGCCCACACATAGACAAATGACTCAGGTCTTCACTAGAAGACGTTAATTCTGCTGAAAAAGCTGTGGGCAATTCTTCCCCCATGTCAAGTGCATTGTTAGCATGCATATCCTAAAGCAAAGCTAGATATGTAACCCTTGGAATTAATTAGAGTGCATGCAAGTGTCCGCACAAAGTTTTGTCCACATTACCATGTTCTTCTGTTTACATGCTTCCTATGAGAAGATCAGATCCTGCAGTTCTTTTCTGGAGTCTTTTTCTGGCTGGTTGTGCAGGAAACTAATTAACTTTTTAAGGCATTTCAAGATGTGCCTCGAAGAAACTAGCAGAAATAAGTCCTAAACTAGACCTTGCAGAAAACAAGGAAAATAAACTACCCAGCTTGACCAGAATCAAATTGCTGCTAAGACTATGTCAGAGCATGCACAAAGGAATTAATGACAGCATATCAGAAAGGCAAATCAGCTAGATGGCAACACGTCTTCAGACTGGCCCAGATCTGATCTTGTTTACCTTCACTCCTGCCGAGATTCCTGATGCTTCAAGAAACTTCTTACGCCTCACTCACTCTTTTAATCAGAATGTAAAAGGCAGTTATGTCTCTGACTATGCCACAAGAGTTTGTACACTGCTGGACAGCATGCATCTGTATCCTACCAGAACGATACACTCAAGAAATCCTTAGGTTTCTCCAAAATTTCACCTCATCCTCTCAAGGCAGTTCCAACTTTTAATTAGTTTTTAACTTAGTTCTGTGTTGTAGCTTTTTAATGCAGTAATGTTAGGCTGTAAGGGTGAAGCACATGATGGTTTTGACCTTGTACGCTGAGCTCATTTGGCATATTCTGCAGTGTTCTTCAACAGGGCATCTGAAACACTGGGAGATACCACTTCCTCCAGACAAACCCTGAGAAGTAGCAGCAAGTACCTTGCACTAATTCTGCAGAATTTACTCTGCCCATAAAAAGTAAGCCAGCTTAGATGGCAGATGTTCAGCAGTTGAGTGTTCTCACACCATTTCCAGATATTATTTCTTAGAGTTTAATGCTCAAACATCTGTAGCATTTTTCCTTTGCCTTACACTGCTCTTGTCAGTTCCTGTTTCCCCTCCAGTACTTAATGGTTTTTAGCTTTATGTCATTTACTGCCCTGATTTGCAACCAAGCAGTAAAAGAATGGGTTCTTGCATGCAGAAAAAGGAGGTGTATTCCCCCTTTTCAGGTATCATTACAGCAAGATCTAGATAGAGACAAGTCTTGTGATGAATAAAGGAAAACCTAATTTTATGAAGAACATATGAATGTTACTTAAAACTAGGAGCTGAGGGGTGTTCCAAGGTTGACATATGAGGATCAGAATGGTTTATAGCCAGCAACACTAGTTTTAGGAGTTTATACAAAGAGGAAATAGAGATACCTGTTTGTGTTCAGAACAAAGGATACAAACCAAGGTCGACATTGGTATCAACGGTATGGCAAGTTTACAGCTGAATTCCCAGAAGTTTGTTACTGATGTAAAAAGTATTAACCCTTTTGCTTTTAACTGAATTGCTTAGATTTAAAAAAAAAAGTAAAGCCTGACAGGTTCCAAAACTGTAATTTCTCTCTCATTCACTGCTGTAGACGTGCAGATAGTCTTTGCTATTTTTAGAAGTCACATTAGTTCTCACCTTCACATGTAATACTTGCCCAATATTCTCAGGCAAATCAACATTTGATAGCATATCTTTTGCATACTCTGTGGAGTGAACAAAAGCAGACTTCCCTGTTAATAAATGACACAACTGTGCACTGCAGTGGACAGTCTAAGTATACTAACACAAAAATTTATAGAAAAGGTATGAAGCATGTCAGGATTTCTGGAGTATGCACTGCCAGTGGAATTAAAAGTGATTTGAACCACTACCCGTGTCAGCACAGTGAGGAGAAAAAAACGTATTTTCAACATAACCTTAGTAAGGTCCACCAGAGGGAGCTGCCAGGACATTAAATACGTGAATGAAGCGGGATCGAAAACGGATGTTTAGCTCCAAAAACAAGATAAAAGCTTGTTTTGATACTTAAAGTCATGAGTAACACATATAGTTTATTTATGACCCAAGCCCAGTGGGAAAAGCGGGCTTCAGTTCAAGATGCATGAACAGTATGGAGTTTTAGTTAAAAAGAATGTTCAATTAGTAACTTGATTATTTTTTCAAAGGGAGATGGAGAAAGAACATCACAGCAAAATATGTAACAAAAGAGCTCTCTTGTGCAATAGTAAATCATTAGGCAGAGCACACAGGATATGGAAAGCACGGAAGTATTTAACTCAACCAACTTCCACAGCCAGCAGCACAGGAAAGTCACAGCTGAAAATACAGAGGGGAAAAAGAGAAGAAGGTAATTTGAATGTGTCATGAAGTTAACGTAAAACACACAAAAAATTCCCACAGCCACACAAACACTGCAAACACAAACTGAAGACACATACCATAATACCAGAGGTTACCAAAACCCATGCTTAATCTTTTGACAAGAGCCAATGCCCAGAAAGAAACAAGACACCTGTGAACAAAACTCTGCAGTTAGTGCTCTCCTTTGAACACATATCAGGACTGGGCTAGGAACGGACCAAACCATTAACACATCTACTGCCATGTGCTCTCCTAACACTGTTTTAACAGACAAACAGCACACTCAGTACCATTTCTTCATATTTAATCCTAACCAGATCAAAGTCAAGACCTAATATCCATCCTCTGCAGCTCTTGTCTTCCATTTGTTTTCCAACTTGAACTAGTTGATGACTAGGTAAACTATCACAATATCTTGCCCTTTCTATAACAGCCATAATCTGACAGCAAGAGAAGAATTTAAGAACAGGAAAAAAGCATACATGGTACTTGCTCAGCATCCTTTTCCAGCCTGTGGTCACATTCAGCTTACAGACTGCAGAGCCATATATTGCTTCGAGATACTTAGCAATGAATTTTCTAGGGAGAGATTCTCAAATATCTTCAGATACAAGTCCTTTAATACACCACATCTTTCTCACTTGAGTCACACATTCTAAATGTAACATTTTCCTTGACTAATTGTTACATGGAATTTCCCTTTATGGATCTGTTTGGAGAGGACATTCATTTTTTATTTCCCCCGAATTATTGTAAATTCCTTCCATTAAAGTTGCTTGAAATTGTTAGATTATTCAACTTATTTGGCAGAGAAGCTGTAACATCCAGTGTTGTTTCCTTCAGAAGGTGAGCTGAAAACCAGCTACCACTTTTACTGAAAGATGTCATGCAGTATCAAAAAGAAACAGTTGGATTGGTTCCAATTTGCTATTGAAATTAAACACTAATCTGATCTAGTCTGACTGTAACTGAACTATAGTGGAATAAGGTTAACATAAACCACAGGTCTTTTCAAATAAAGTATCTTGACCCAAGTTTGTTTATAACAAAGTAAAAAAAGTACATCATACATACCTCTTACTTTTTAAGTATCCCAAGTTAATAAATAAAATTAGGAGAGAAATAAATAGCTGCACTTACAGTACAGGTGTACAGACTAGACAGCAACAAAGCTTAGGTACACTGCACACACGAACTGGAGCAAAATGAAAAATTAACCTCATACAAAGCAAGTGGGAGTTCAGCATCACATCTTTTCCCGAAGAAGGCGTTAAGAAATCATTACTTAAAAATATGTCAAATTTAATGATGCAGTAATAGCTATAATTAGTAGAAGCACAGCATTATTGCTAACCTATTTTCCCTATTGTTTTGCATAAAGATAACTCTTGTTTCCTCAGAAGAAGACTCACCACAATAAAAGTTACAAATCCATATTTAATGTAATGGTCTTCTTTATACTACTTTTGCACTGTACAGGACACTACAAGATGGAAGAAATTCAGAACCTACAACTTTTGGACACCCAAACCTTAACCGAGGTCACAAGGGATTAAAGAATCCACTTCAGTAATGCCAGGCTTTTACGACTAAGAAAATTCTTTTCTTCTGCTAACAAGCCACCATTTGAGAGGCTAAACAGGGATACGTAAGCATTCATCCCTGAGGATGAGCAAATAAAACTCTGTCTTTTTATGACAACTTCAATCAACAAACCAAGGAGCACAAAAAAAGGTTACATCGTGAATTACTTAAATTCAGAAGGCCTTTCTCTTCTCTCAGGAGTAGAAACAGCAAGCAAAATAGTCGGGAAGATGGGAGAGAAGGAGGACAACTGGAGCTGGATGATCAGTGGAATTCTCACTTCCCCCTGTGTCTTCTTGATCTGCACTCTTTCAGCACTGACCAACCTGATGTCTACCAACAGCAATCAGAACTCACTACCTTGTAAAAACTGCAAAAGCTTGTGTTAGTATTCACAGAACGCAACGGAATAGAGGTGACCTTCAAAAACATTCAAAACCAGACAAGAAAACTGAAGGCAAACCTTAAATCAGAACAGTTGCTTATCACTAAGGAAAATAAAGTCTTTAACAGGAAAGGGTGGAAACACATCACCACCTTTTCAGAAGCATTCTACAAATGCATTTTTAAGATTTCAGCAAGAGTCGTTACACCCTGTTTCCAAACCACAAAGTTTTTCAGTCACCACACATGGGCTTACCGATACAAATGGCCATCATCTTGAAAGTCCTCTTTACCCCATCTTCCTTTGATATCCTCAATAACGTGATTTTTCAGGAACTTTTTAAGCAGCTTAACCGTTTGATCGCGAGTCACTTCTGGGCCAAAGTTTTGATTAGAGCCAAGTAATTCATGCAAGCAGTCCACTGCCTCCGAGGCTTTGAAGCATCGCTCGTAGCTTTTGAAACGACAGCGGTGCTTGCGCAGAGGCATCCCAGCACGGAAGAGCTCTATTATCTCGTTCCACTGGGGAAGAACAAAGCAAATCGTTACGGGAGCTCTTCTCTCAGAGGCGTGTTCGTCCTGCCGGCTCTGAAAGCACGAGTACGCACCGCCCCGAGACCTGCCTGCACGAGAAGCCTAAACTCGGGGCTTAAACGGCCGCGACGCGGGCACAAACACCACGTTAGGAAGACGAATGTTTAGACCTCCCCCCTATAGCCGCGAGTTTGCGGACGGGGCAACGCGTTACCGAGACGAAAGGCTGGAGCCCCGACGGGGAGCGGCACAGCGGGCCCGGCCCGAGAGAGCCAGGGAGAGCCGCGGCTGTGCTGGTTGGCGCACCCCGAGGAGGTGATGCTGCCCCGGGGATACAGGCG
>NW_008692928.1:6608-13756 GCF_000695815.1 Acanthisitta chloris | reverse complement strand
GGCTGCTCTGGAGGAAGCTGAGGTACAGCATTCTCTTGTTAATTTTTTACTTACAACACTGTTTGACAATTTCAGGCAACGTTTATTAAATTATATGCTTATAGAATTAATTCCACCACTGGAATCAGGTTTTTTGCATGCCACTAAAAACATTGGACCCAGAGGTATACTTTTGTTTCTTTTCCTGCAGTCAGATCTCTCACTGCACATTATTCTTTAAGATGATAGTTCATGTAAACTTGTTGACATTTTTATGTTTTATAATTAACTGGTTTTTATACAATTTTCAGGCTTCCCTAGAACATGAAGAGGGGAAGATCCTGCGCCTGCAGCTTGAGCTCAACCAGGTCAAGTCTGAGATTGACAGGAAGATAGCAGAGAAAGATGAGGAGATTGATGGGCTTAAGAGAAACCACCTCCGAGTTGTGGAGTCCATGCAAAGCACCCTGGATGCTGAGATCAGGAGCAGGAATGAAGCCCTGAGACTCAAGAAGAAGATGGAGGGAGACCTGAATGAAATGGAGATCCAGCTCAGCCATGCCAACCGCCAGGCTGCTGAGGCACAAAAGAACCTGAGAAATGCACAGGGAGTGCTCAAGGTATGGTACAACTCAAACACATGTTGACTGGTTTCTGATATAGCTAAAATTTTTCCTGTTTTACAAGTCTATCACTTCTATGCTGCTGGAACAACAGGATGTAGGAAAATACAAAATACACGTCTTGACTCTCTTTCCAGGACACCCAGCTACACTTGGACGATGCCGTAAGGGCACAGGATGACCTGAAGGAGCAGGTGGCCATGGTGGAGCGCAGAGCAAACCTGCTGCAGGCTGAGGTTGAGGAGCTAAGGGCAGCCCTGGAGCAAACAGAGAGGTCGAGGAAAGTGGCTGAGCAGGAGCTTCTGGATGCCAGTGAGAGAGTTCAGCTCCTCCATACCCAGGTCAGTAGTATTTACACTGCTAGTCTACTACCAAATAGTATTTATATAAACACAAATAGTATTTATACTTTTGGTCCACACATCTAAATTAACTGCAGATTTCCACTGTGTGGGTAATATTAAAACTCTCTTTTCAGATGTAGATCCAAGATGAATTTCTCTAGACTACAGTGTAGGTACCTTAAACATAACAAAGCCAGAGGGATATGTGAGATTATTGCTCTATTGATTAACTGAGTTCAACACCTTTCACATTTCCATTTCAGACTTTGAAGGCAAACCTAGGTTGACCATTAACAGAAGAGGAATCCACTAATACTGTCGTTAACATAATTTAACAATATGATTCTAAGTATTCTATACAACCATTTCAAAGTTTTATGGCCATTAGACTGAAAATGGTGAGGAAAGATAATGTCTAAATTCCATCTCTGTTGACTGAGAAACTGTATGGAAAGACTTGCTGGAGGATGTTCATGAACTACTGAAGCACATCATATCTGAGAAACTAACAGCTACCACAGCAGCTCCTTTAGAACAGAATCCACTGTGACCTGATAGCACAATCTGTATGAAAAACAGACCAGAACACAGCTATGCAATGTACTTGATATGATACTGCAAGCCAATGAAAACAAAATTGTGATGTCCATCTCTTCAACAGAACACCAGTTTGATCAACACCAAGAAGAAGCTGGAGACAGACATTGCCCAGATTCAGAGTGAAATGGAGGACACGATCCAGGAAGCTCGCAATGCTGAAGACAAGGCCAAGAAAGCCATCACAGATGTGAGTTGGGAGCTCCTTGCATTGATTATGGTGAATGTGTTCTCTCTCAGAATGTCTCCATCCCTAAACTGACATTTGACCCTTTGCTCTGCTCAGGCTGCCATGATGGCAGAAGAGCTGAAGAAGGAGCAGGACACCAGTGCTCACCTGGAGAGGATGAAGAAGAACCTGGACCAGACAGTGAAGGACCTGCAGCACCGTCTGGATGAGGCTGAGCAGTTGGCACTGAAGGGAGGCAAGAAGCAAATCCAGAAGCTGGAGGCCAGAGTGAGTAGGGCTGGGGTTGGTGCCTATGTCCCTTGGAGGGATTGCCCAGGGAAGCTGCAGGGCTGTGCTTGTCCTTGCAGGTGAGGGAGCTGGAAGGGGAGGTTGATGCTGAGCAGAAACGCAGCGCTGAGGCCGTGAAGGGTGTGCGCAAGTACGAGCGGAGGGTGAAGGAGCTCACCTACCAGGTAAGGCAGAAAGCCTTCTCTCTCTTGGCCCACTCTTCTTCCAGGAAGCAAAAATATTGGCACAGTGCCTTCCAGAGGGATTTCTTTGACCTCTGTCCTTCTGGACAGCAGTGCTCCATAAATTATACTCCTCCCTTTCGTTCACATTTATAGAATTTAGAGAACAGCCTAACAAGATTTTCTATTACTTGCCATTCTCTGTAGTCTGAGGAAGACAGGAAGAATGTTCTCAGGCTGCAGGATCTGGTGGACAAGCTCCAAATGAAAGTGAAGTCCTACAAGAGACAAGCTGAGGAGGCTGTGAGTACCAATTTGACAAAGACCAGACTTGTGTTGGTGTTTTCTTCTGTTCAGCTTTTTGAAACCTTGACTGTTTTGATGCAAATGATGACACTTTGATACAACATGGAATTTCTTCCATCACACCCTACCCTGGGTGTCATAAGCAGCTGCCTGTCCATCTATTCAGGACTCTGGCATGAACTCTGCCTAGAGCATGCTGTGTGTAATGTGGCCATGGTCTTTTTGACATTCTGATATTCTTTTCTGACACACTTAACACCCTGAAGAGCTTCTCATCTTGGCTTTGATTCTGCCCTGCTAGCCCAGCTGTGCCATTTAAGTTTTTGTTTGCCCAGTTTTTAGATAATAAATCATAGAATTACCAAGATTGGAAGAGATCTCTAAGATCATCAAGTCCAACCATTAACCTGTCACTCCTCTAACCCCTAAACACTAAACCATATCTTCCAGCACCAGGTCCAGAAGCTTCTAGGGCATGTCCACATCCTGCCTGTTGTTTTCACAACTCTCTCTCCCCACACAGGAGGAGCTGTCCAATGTCAACCTCTCCAAGTTCCGCAAGATCCAGCACGAGCTGGAGGAAGCTGAGGAGAGAGCTGACATTGCAGAGTCACAGGTCAACAAGCTCCGCGCCAAGAGCCGGGAAATTCATAAGAAGGTAGAAGAGGAGGAATGAAGCTCCCAAGGCTAAACAGTGACCTGAGGAATGCATAAAATGTAAACCTCTGTGTTACTTTCTTCTGTAATTTATGTTTAGGTAATAAAGAGAGTAGAGACCTTTGCATATGAACATTAGCATTGTTCAATGTGCATGTGCAATGTCATTAGCATTGATTACTTTTGGAGTACACGTACACAGCTGGTTCGACTTAAGGGTATGGGAGACCCAAATTTCACTCCAAGCATTGACAAGAGTCAAACCAATGTAGTGAGAAAGTGGATGAAGAGATATCCTCACTCACTTTTTCTGAAACTCTTTTGTTCCATGCGTAGCACAAAATGTTAGCCATTCACACATGGGATGAGTGACAAGAATAAAAGACTGTGAAAGAAAGAATAGCTAAGCTGCAGACTCTATTTATAATTGAGTCAAGCCCTCCCTTGACTTTCTAGGAGCCTTTACACTCTCTACCTCTCCGGGGAACAGGCCTAGGAAGCAGTGATTTTACCAGTGCCCAGATCTGTAGCAAAGCTACAGTTGCCTCCTTACAGAAGAGGAGTGATATGGCAGCAACTGCTGCTGTTGGACACTCCTAGGTGAATATGCTAGCCAAGTAGGCTGTTCCATTCTGTCAGATGCAGTGCCATTGTCACACAAGTTATCCACTCTCTTCCTGCCTATACAACAAGCTCCAGGTCAGGGATGTCTCCAATCTGGGCTGTTGCTTAAAAAATTTAGTTCTTTTCCCTGAATGATGAAGGTAAAACCTTGACAGCAGATGGAAGGAGTCTGTGCACCTCACTACAACTTGACAGCTAAGGCTGTGGCCAGGCCTGCAATGCTGTAAGAAATCAGGTGGTGGAGAAGGGGGTGATGCATTCATTACCCTCTTAGCAGGTAGAGGAGATGTTGCACTATGCCAAGATCCAATATGAGCAAAGCAAACTGACCCTTTACTCAGCACCTGGGCTCACTTCAAGCCTTGGGGTTAGTGGCTCTGCATGTCCTACTCAGGTCCACCAACTCTCCTGCCTTCTCTCACCCCTCATCTCTCTCGCCTTCCTCTGTCCACAGCCTGACTCTCCTGCCTGTTTATTGTCATTCTCAACATACTGGGCCTGTCCATTTATGCTAAGAACAGATTATTAGCAAAAAAAAATACCATTTATGCTAAGAACAGATTATTAGCCAAAAAAATTATATTTTGCATTGAGATGAACCAGACATTCACATGTTGATTGAAAATGTAACATAAGTTATAGTGCAGCATTGATTTGTTAAGGTATTTGACTACTGATCAAACTTTACAGATGGGTAAGTAAACTGGAAGGTTTGGGAATACATTCAATGCTTCTAAGGGCCTGGTAAATTAGAAATGAAGCTGGATAGGGACTCCTGTTACTGATAAATGTGTTTTTGCCAAGACACAGAGTGTGAGACTGACTTGGGTGGTATTTTTGGCATATGTGTCAAGCTTTAGCAGCTACCTCAAACTTTCTGTTTATTTAAAGCAAGTGCTAAACATCTTTGGCCATCCCACCAGAATTGTCAATCCCTAGCTGACCTTCATGTGTCCTTGTTGAATACATTTTCTAATCCTTCAGCCAGTCTTCAAATGCTGTAAAACAACTGCTTTAAAATGCTGAGGGGTCTTAATAAAACCTGTAAATAGCATTTGGGCAGCAGAAGACAGATGAAGTTAGGAAGGGACACTATTCCATCCATGTTAGAAATGATAGTTCAGAATCCATCTTAGCTGAGCATCTCTGAGGCTTTCAGTGCCCCCTTGAACTCTTTGGGTTATTGTGGCACCCTTTGTGGGAGCAGCAACTGTGAGTCTGGCAATGCTAAACACAACCCAACTGCATGGCCCATCACAGGATGTGTCACTGCACTACCAAATGCTCTGCTGTTCAAAGGACTCATCAGAGACTTTCAGCAGCACACCAAAGTTTTTGGTACCTGCTGCATTTCAGAAAGGGTGGCAGGGTGAAAGAGTGAACTGCACTTGAGCTGAGCAGGGAAAATGTCTTTTCTGCTCTTGCAGCACATTGCATCTCCACCTCCATCCAGGTGGAGGGGTTTGTGCTGTGACAGAACCCCTGTGTGGACAGATCCTGGCTGCTATTGAGGCACCAAAACAACCCTGCCCACCACACAGGCCACAACACAGGGGGAAATACTCCTGGAGCCAGTTTCAGGAGCTGCAGGAACCAAAGGGACTCTCTGCCAACGAGGCAGAGCAGGGACAACTTTGTTCTGCTAATGCACTTAATTGTTTGGCTGTACATCACGAGAGATCATTTTTATTTCCCCCGTAGCTGTTCAGCTGCATCCAGCTCCTCTGCTGGAAAAGCAGGGCATGTGAGGAGAGCAGTGGGAGGCAGGCAGCTGCCTGGGCACAGCAGGAGAGCCTGAGAGCCTCTGTCAGTGCCTTGGCTCCTGAGGGCAGGGGCCCTACCAGGGGCAGTGTGCGGGAAGGTAGGAGAGTGAGTAGCAGCTGTGAGCTGCTTTTGAGAACTCTTCCCATGGTCTATCCATCTCTCTGGGAATTTCAACAGTCCTCTTTCTCTTTTCAGTATTTTTTCAGCCTCAGCTACCCCTTGTTCTGCACCAACACTTTCCAACCAGCACCTACCTGAGCTCTGTAGGGGTCTCCTTGCCCATGGCACTGCTTGTCACACACTTAGGCAGGCTGAGGGCCACATCAGTGTCAGGGCTGTCCTTGTGGCAGTGCTGCATGGCAGCATGGATGCTGGTCATGTCACTGGAGCTCCATGGACTGTCCACTCAGCCTATGCCTCTAAGGTCTTCTGCTTAGATGTGATGCCCATCCAGACTGGCTACAATGTCTGTGTCCAGCAGGATGAGGGAGGGAACATGGCATGAGCCTGTCAGAGGTAGAGGATGAAGAAAGATATTATGGAATGATGCTTGCTTAGTCCTTTCTTCTACCAATGAGAAATAGCATTGCTTATGCAGCACTGGTGATGGCAGGTAGGAAAGTCTCAGTGAAACAATAGGTACCCAGGCAACCTCTGGGGTATACATAAATTTAGGTATAAACAATTTAGAAATATACCTAAAATGGGGAATAATTTATTCTGTTCTCTATATGCTGCTTTTTTTCCCCTGGAATGTATCACAAATTAGTCTTTGTGCCCTCTCAGTTTGCTTAGTGTGTTTAGTGAACATCCACAGCAATCAGTTCAATTCCTTTCCAGCTAATGTTTATCAGGGACCACAATTTATCATTGTTGGCTGCTTGGGAAGCTGCACTGTTAGCCCAAACTGAACACACTATCAAGTATAAACTGGTTATAATACAAAGGAGAAATTTTTATTGGCATAGTTTTTGCCATTATGTTCAATAAGCAAAGTTTGCCCTTTACAATTGCCTGACACAGTTTCCTTTGGAAGAAGCCACCACTTTTCAACAGGTCTGAGAGCTGATTGAAGAGGCTGCTTGTAGCTCCTCCTTCACTGCAAACTCTCTTAGAAGGATTTTTAGGTTCCTCTGTGCTCAGACAAATGCTGCCTCCCCTTTCTTGAGCAGCAGAGCAGCAATTTCAGCTCCAGTAACTATTACCAGTGTGGACACCCTCAGAACAAACAAAGAGGCAAAATGAGCAGAACTGGACATGAGGAGAGAGGAATTTCAGTGTTGGAGAGATGTACAGTACTAAGCTTGGACTTGTTACATGTCCAAGGGTGAGAGATTCAATTCCAAACTCAAATATCCTCTTCATGCCCAAGTGAATCGTAGGTGAGTGAGCTGAATGTCTAAACTCCCATTGCAGACATGACTATCAGAGCCAAGTCCATGTCTGTGTTTGGGGGTTTAGGTCACTCTAAGGTAGACAAACACTTTAGGACAACTGGGTCATTCTTCAGTCTCCATTAACTCAAGCTGCATTGCTGGTAGGAACTCCAGCACCCAGCTCAGAGGTCGGAGCACGTCTGCACATAGTTTGGGTGAAGGGCTGTTGATGATGGGAG
>NW_008692928.1:0-6584 GCF_000695815.1 Acanthisitta chloris | reverse complement strand
TCAGCAGGAGAGCTCTGCTGGTGCAGGTAGTAGGGAGGGAGTTGTACTGGATCTGGTAGACAACGGAAGGCCCTGAGGGAATGTTATAGCTGGCAAAAAAATGCATTTTATGAAAGGCTCTGAAAACTTGTGGCTGTTTTCATTCTGCTTGACTGAAATTGTATTAAAGCCAAAGATTTTCTGACATTTTTGAGGAGGAAAACCTGCAATTTTATGAGCTGGCACAATCCATTTAGTTTAATTCTGACTGTTTTGCTTTTACAATCAAAGGCAGCAAAATAAATTAGATACAAAGCTTAATCCTCCCGACATATGTACACTCTCCTACACACAGACACACTATTTTTTTTCCTCTTTGCCTTCAGCTTTTACATATCTGCATCTTGTCCAAGTTTTTCCAATTCAGAAAGTCACAGTTTCAATACTTCTTTGTCAGCTACAGAGGTTTCCAAATTCAAGTTTTCCTCTTGAAATGATCAAAAGGAAAAAGTGAAAGCAAGAATAGACACAGATAGGAAAAAAAGTCACTTTGTATTCTGTTCTATTGACTGGGAGTATAAAGGCAAACAAAGCAAGGGGAAAATATCTAAGTGAAGAAGGATCTAGCAAAATGTTACAGGTTGTGGAAATTTTCAAATTAGTGTAGTTTTAGAAAGTGTTTGGAATAATTATTTCCTTTTGAGTCTTCAAAACATTATGGATCATTCTCTTTGCGCAAATCAAGGCTTTCAGGCAGCTTTAGGCCAATGCAGGTGCATTAGCTACATGAAAGAAGTGCTGCTTTATTCTCAGGAGAGGATCTTGCTCTTAGGGTGAAGCAATAGGCCTCAGTCTTACTCTTCAGTGGGAATTTACTCCCAATGTGGAACTGACATCTGTCAATCTCCTCCTCACCCCCAGGACTGCAGTGCCCTCATACAGACACAGTCAACTGAGAGAAGAGGAGGAAGGAATCTCCTCACTATCTCATCCAGCCCTCTGAGCAGCACATGCTAACAGAGAGAGGAGCACAACTGGTCCTGTGGTTGGGGAGGCAGGATGCTATGGGACCAGGTGAAGCTGCTGAGATGTGGTTCACTTCAGATTTCCTTGTTTGTTATAGGAACTGTAATTTGGAAAGTGAAGACCAACACACAAAAACAAACCCAAACCAACCAACCAAAGAAAAATACCAACAAACCAACCAACTAAAACATCCAACAACTCAAGATCTGTTGCACGGGGATGAAATTCTTTCCTAGTAAAGCTAAGGGTTCCACTCCCATCTTCATCACTCTGAACCTTGTGAACACAGAACTTGTGTAACCCCCTCCTAAATCTAGGTGGGGAATATCCCAGGGATCAGCACAGTAGATTGAACCAGCACAGGGTTCAGCTCCCTCAAACAGTAGCTGTCTCTCTCAGACATGTGCTGACAAGACATGACTGTTTCTAGTCTAGAGAATGCAAATTTATTGACCCTTTCCCTCCATCTAGCACACTTATCCTGCAAAAGTGGTGCTGAATGACTCCCCTGTGTTGAGACAGCACCCATCTCTCCTGATTCCAGTGGGATATATCTTCAGGTCAGTACAGTGGGTCCATAGTCCTTAGTTCATCTTCACCCTTCAGCTCCAAAACCCAGAATTGGAGCTGTGTTTTGCTCTGGGACCAAACAGTGACTACAGGCTTTGAACCTCTGTGCTAAACTCTTTCTGCTCTTTTATTGTTCCTTGTGTCCATGGTGACTTGCTGTTATTTCATTGGCATCACATCCCTATTTGCTTCCTCTTCCTTAATCACATATCCTTTCTTAGCACTTATCAGACTCATTCTTCCCCTTTCACTTGCTATGGCTTTGGTCCATTCTACTACTTGGCCATTCTTACCACCCCTTGATTCTCACTCCTGCAACTTCTGTTCCTATTCAGATCCTTCCTCCTGCACTGGGATTTCCTTCCCCTAGCAATGGCTCTGCCTCTTGGTAGGACCTCTCATGCTTTTCCACACTGCAGACAGGCAGGAGCCTATGCCTTCACTTTTCCAACCCTATGTGTTTCCTACTAGAACACACTAGCTCTTACTCTTCACTTTCTCTGCTTGAGTCAGCATCTGATGGATTACAGAACCAACGAAGCCCCTTTCATCTCCTTTAGCACACCCTCCCCCCCCTTCTCAGGCTCTCTTGTCAAATTATTTATAGGACATTGATTCACAGACCTGTTATGTCTAATTATATCCATTCACTTCGAATATGAATGGCAATTCTGCTCGGAGTTAAGATTGCCAAAAATGTTTTGACCTAAGAAAGAGGAGGTGGTGGCTACATATGCAGATCAGACCCTATAAAAGTACCCTGGGATCAGTGTGTCTTGCCCTTCCTCAGAAATCTCCAAGGTAAGAGTTTCAGGGGCTTGGAACTCGGGAGGTGGGGGATGAAGGGAAACTGGCCCTGCATTCCACAGGCACCAGTGCATTCCTACAGATGCTCACACTCACTCAATGGGGTCTGCCAGTGTCAGCTGGGATTTTCAGTCTGCTTCCAAGGCATCCATATGTTTTCAGTCTATAAATGCTCTCTGGAGTGCAGCAGTAAGAAGGAAGTTCCTAATTCTGTTTTACAGTACTGACCAGCTTCATCTGCAACAATCCAGCTTGTCTCACAGAAGGTAAGAGCTTGATTTGTTCACTCCTTAGGGGCAGGGAGAATTGCTGTGAGGTAGGACTTCTGGGCAGGTATGCTGGTAATCCCTGTGTTCATTATATTTGTGTCTCCTGTATAAATACAATATGAGAATTGAGTTGGATTGCAGATATCTTTGTCACAAGAGTCTCAAAGACAGTAAAATTGTCTTACAAGAAATGATCACTGCTGCATTGCCTATATTCTCCCCAGGAATCTCCAATAGAGACCAGTTTCCTGGAGAAACTGTCCTAAGAAAAAACCCATCAGAAAGTAGTTTCCAGTTATCTGAGGGTGGGTTTTTTTTTTGCATTTACATCAAACACCAAGGGTCACTGGCTCTGGCTGTGAAGCAACAGACACAAACACAGGTCTGGATCTGGCGCTGGGCGATATGGTTTAGGGGTTAGGGTTACAGCAGTGACAGGGGAATAGTTGGACTTGATGATCTTAGATGTCTCCTCCAGCCTGGATGGTTCTATCATACTATGATTTAAACAATGGCAATGTTTTATTTTATTTTAGCTTAAGGACTGGGGTTAGAATTTCATGTATCAAAGTCCTAAAAGGAAATATTTCAGGCTGAGCTTCCTTATAGACTTGTTTCTGCCTATTAAAATATTGCACAATTGGGGTATTACACAAGCAAATATTCCTAATGGCAGAGAATTGAAGAAAGAATGATACCTACTCTGATAAGTAGAAAAGAGAGAGTTGGAACAGCAACTAAATTAGAAGTTTTAAATATTTGCACACAGGAAAATGAACTCTTCACATTTACTTTTCCGTTAGTTTCTATCAGTTTGGTCAAGTGTTGTCACTAGAATATATCCCTCAAAAACATAAAATGCCAACAAGATACCATGTGTAAGGAATGCAACCAAAATGCTTTGAATATGTGGAGGAGAGTTAGCATAGCATTGATTTCAGGAGAAGTCAAAGACAACTGTCAAAAGAAAATAGTGTAATACATTAAAAATTCAATCTCCTGACACATTATGTACAAACATTCTATGCTAACATAATCTATACTAAACTACTACATGATTCTTCCCCTGGACTCGGTGCTGGTGAGGCCACACTTTGAATCCTGTGCTCAGTTCTGGGCCCCTCAGCTCAGGAGGGACATTGAGGGGCTGGAGCAGGTCCAGAGAAGAGCAACGAGGCTGGTGAAGGGACTGGAGCACAAGTGCCATGAGGAGAGGCTGAGGGAGCTGGGGGTGTTCAGCCTGGAGAAGAGGAGGCTCAGGGGAGACCTTCTCACCCTCTGCAACTCCCTGACAGGAGGTTGGAGTCAGGTGGGGGTTGGTCTCTTCTCCCAGGCAACCAGCAGCAGGACAAGAGGGCACAGACTCAAGCTCTGCCAGGGGAGGGTTAGGTTGGATATTAGGAAGATATTTTTTACAGAGAGAGTGCTCAGGCATTGGAATATGCTGCCCAGGGAGGTGGTGGATTCACCATCCCTGGAGATTTTCAAGCTGAGATTGGATGTGGCACTTAGTGCCATGGGCTAGTAACCACAGTGAGGTTGGACTTGATGATCTCGGAGGTCTTTTACAACCTGGTTGATTCTATGATTCTGTATATATAATTCTCTAATGATACTGTCAGGATATATTGTGATCACAGCACACAATGTCTGCAATGGATATAATATATGTTGACATTGTATATTTTAATATAGAATATAGTCATGTTATTCCTCTTAGGCATAGTTAATATTATTCCTAAGAGGAATCTTGCAAGGAAATATGAGATATTAAAATGTGATATTATATTACTATGGCAATGTTACAACTGTTGGTGAAAAAGTGAGACCATTTTTCCACCTTACGTAATTATTTTGTGCAATGGTCATGTTGAGTTTCTCATCAACCAACACCCCGAAGTCCTTCCCCCAAGGCTGCTCTCCATCCATTCTCCCCCCAGCCTCTACCTGTGCTTGGGAATGCCCTGACCCAGGTGCAGGACTTTGCACTTGGCATTGTTGTGCTTCAGCAGGTTCGGATGGGCCCAACTCTCCAGCCTGTCAAGGTGTCTCTGGATGGTCTCACTTCCCTCCAGCATTATGAGTGCTGCATACCTAAATTCCAGCTCCACAACTGCCTGAAAGTTAAGACAATGCAATCTATACAACTGTTTGGCAATAATAAACAGAGTTACTCATTTGTTGAGTTGTTTTCAAGTAGTGAATGAACTCAAGGCTTTCTGTTACAAAAAAGCTCAACATGAGGAATATCTCCTGTGTTTGTTAGCAGATGGATGTGTGAAATAATTGAAACGTATTACATCTTGGACTGTGTTATCCCAAGGGAATATCTTCAATAAGATCTGCTAATAATATTTGCTCTCTGCATACTCAGCGTGCTATGCCTCTTGCAGTGTTTTATTGTAAACAAACCACATAGTCTGAAAGGTGCTAAACAAAAGAGATGTGAGAAGACTTTCACAGTTCCAAAAATAGGAACATCTATTGAGTGTTTGGACCTTGGAAAGGATCTCTTTATCCTGTTCATACAACAAATGAGAAAAAGATCCCAAACCAAAACTAAATACGAACCACAGAAAGAATTCCTCTGTAAACTCAAGGATCCAGCTAAACAAGCCACTGTGCTATAGGAGTGTTTCTTGTCATGCGCTATTGTAATGTATTCTCTGTCCTCACAGGTATTTGCTGTGTTACTCACAGTAGACAGCAGCCATGTCGTCGGACGCCGAGATGGCCATTTTTGGGGAGGCTGCCCCTTACCTCCGCAAGTCAGAAAAGGAGAGAATCGAGGCCCAGAACAAACCTTTTGATGCCAAGTCCTCTGTCTTCGTGGTGCATGCAAAGCACTCCTATGTGAAAAGCACAGTCCAGAGCAGGGAATCAGGGAAGGTCACTGTCAAGACTGAAGGGGGAGAGGTGAGTGAAAAAAAGGCACAAGACCAAAACTAAATACTGCTGTGGAATTTTAGATAGCAAATATGGATCTTTCTTTTCTTTGTTAGACTCTTACCGTGAAGGATGATCAAATCTTCTCCATGAACCCTCCCAAGTACGACAAGATCGAGGACATGGCCATGATGACCCACCTCCACGAACCCGCTGTGCTGTACAACCTCAAAGAGCGTTACGCAGCCTGGATGATCTACGTGAGTGCCAGCAGCAGCTTCCCTTGGGCAGCTGCAGGAACTGCTCTGCCAGGCTCAGGGCAAGCCAACGTGCTGTCTCCCTTCCCCACAGACCTACTCGGGTCTCTTCTGTCCCGAAGAGGGGCTGCCGGTGTACAACCCCGAGGTGGTGTTGGCCTACCGAGGCAAGAAGCGCCAGGAGGCTCCTCCACACATCTTCTCCATCTCTGACAATGCCTATCAGTTCATGCTGACTGGTGAGTGTTTGACCTCCCTCACAACAATCTAACCAAATCCCCCACTGATCTCACTGCAGCATAGACAAGGCAGCTAAAAACACCACAGAGCTGCATGGCTGTGAACTTGATTGAGTACAGCAACTAATTTCAAGTGAGACTGACTCAGAAACATGCAGGGACTCACTTGTTTGCACTTTACTGCATGCAATTCTACACTCTCCCAGTGAAGAAATAGTACTTGATTTGTTTGTAACTTTTTTTCCACTGATCAGACAAAAAGAATTATTATTCCACATAATCCCCTATTTTGAATACAGATATTCAGTGTGATTAGATTTCTGTATGAGAACTGTGTGAAGGACAAGTAGATACGCAGCCTTATGAAGACCACATGGCTGTGACAGCACCATGAATCCCTTTCAACTTGTATTTTCTACTGTTGGTATCAGGAAGGGAATTGGGTAGTCTTGAGCTATTTGAACTACTACTCTTGGATTTGGGAGAAGGCCCAGCTTTCATTTAGAACTTTACTTCTCATTCAGCTTAGCATTACCCAGGTCAGCTGCTAA
>NW_008692927.1:47039-66966 GCF_000695815.1 Acanthisitta chloris | reverse complement strand
GCCTGGCCGCGCTCTCCGCCCGAGGGTTCTCCCAGCGCCCGCGAGCGCTCGGCGTGGGTTAAAACTGGCCTTAAAACTTGTCGTCAGCCGCCGCCGGGTCAGGACAGCCCCGGGTTCCTCCAGAGTCAGGTCCAACCCCAGTCCCACACAGCCCGAGACCAGTCACCCCGTGACCAGAGCACCTGG
Organism: Acanthisitta chloris; assembly: GCF_000695815.1. NCBI lineage: Eukaryota > Metazoa > Chordata > Aves > Passeriformes > Acanthisittidae > Acanthisitta > Acanthisitta chloris. Next base: position 66,780 of record NW_008692927.1, on the reverse strand, counting down.
AGCTGCTTCAAACACACTGGGTGTCACTGGGTTTCTACAAAGGGAACTCAAAAATGCCTGAGTTAAACAACCAAATGAAGTTTATTGCTCTAGTAGGCATGGTCTGGAAGAGAAGAGTGAATATACATAAACAATAAATATTTCGTTCAAAATATACAATTCACCGTTACCCTGTTTGTAATGACCCAGTGATTCCAACCAGCAGGAGCAGATCGAGGCTCACTGCCCGAACTTCTCCCTGGCAGGAGTGTTCCACAGGTGATAAAAAGCAAACATTGCTGCATTTAATCTTCAGCAATATCTTCATCTTTTAAGATGAAGATACTTAGCAGTTCAGCCAGAGCTTTAGTCCAGAGCTGCAGCACGTTTTCAGTGACCTGATTCAATGCCAGAGGTTCTCACGCCGTGCTCAGCAGCAGCTCTCCTTATCGTGACTTCAATCTCGCTTAAACATCTTTCTTGCAGTTTACTTTCCATCGTAATAAACTAAGATCAGCATCTATTGTAAACGGTCAGTGGAGTTTGTGTGGACTTACCTCATGGTCACAGGTCTCTCCCACAAACAGAATCAGACATTTACCTGAGTTATGCATACAGAGGGAGAGGATTTAGGCCAAAACAAAATTTCCACCCAGACCAGTGTTGTTACCACGTGTGTTCCTGACAAATCCATCGTCCACCCAACCCCTTCACTGCCACTCCGACCAGGAATTCTGTCCTGCAAGGACTGGGCCTGTATTAAGTGAGAGGAAAAGTGTTTTCAAACACAAGTGAAATATTCACCTTCAGCTACAATTGCAATTTACTCAGCCCAAGTGCCACAGCCTAGAACTCGCTCGCTGCATCCTGGCACCCGGAATCAGGGAAGTACTTTGGCCTGTATTACTCCCCTTCCTTTTGGCACAGCTCTTATAAACAGAGAGCACAATCTGACACTTGTAAATATGTCAAGCAATGTGTATTAACCAACCCCAAACCACATCCTTCCGCCTGAAAATAGAGCAGCTCTTTGTAACTGCAGGGCAGCACCACTCACCCACCCCATCCCTGCTCCACGCCCGCGGTGCAGCCAGCCCTCTGATGGAGTGTCCCTTCTATTTCTGGAATCAAAGGATGTCCCTTACCGTGGAAAAATGATTCTCTTATTATAGAAATACTTTTACGTTGAGAATCACGTTATTACTTAGCCAGAGAAATGCTGGGCAGGATTAAACACTGCAGAATTCCTGATCCTTCCCCATGCTGCTTATCCTCCCGATGGTGTTCCCAGTCAGCACCATTCCTCTTCTGGATCTTTCAAGGACAGATGACTTGTTAGGCTTTGTTTTCTCAGGAAAATATGGGGTCTGACACATGATTGAGATCCATTCTCGTAAGGAGAAACTTTAATACACATATGGTGCTGCTTTGGCCATTTTCAGTAGTCTTAGGAATGTCAACTACTTTTAAATTAAAAATCATAGAATCACAGACTGGTTTGGGTTGGAAGGAGCTTAAAGCTCATGTCACTCCCTTCCCTGCATGGGCAGGGACACCTTCCACTAGCCCAGGTTGCTCCAAGCCGTGTCCAGCCTGGCCTGGAACACTCCCAGGGGCAGCCACAGCTTCTCTGGGCAACCCATCCCAGTGCCTCAGCACCCTCAGCATAAATGATTTCCTCCTACCATCTAATCTAAATCTCTTTTTTAGTGTTACTAAAAAATAAATTAATATAATTAAATTACCCATGTTGTGTCAATGTTCTGAAGCTGTTGCTTGCATTTTGGAAATGCTACTGGTCGCCCATTCTGCCAAGCTCATTTGGGTTTTACACTGGAAAAAGGTAACATCTCATTAGGCAGCTTTCCAGGTACCTGACTTCCTGTTGCATTCAGTTATCCCAGAGAAGGGAAATCATTACAGTCTAATCCTTCCCAGTAGCGAAGTTCCCTTGCTGTCTTCTGACAACAGTGCTACTTCAAACAGAAATTGTTCCACTTACAGATATCACATACAAGTGACACTTCCTCATGCATAATTATCCAGGATGGTATGTGGTGGAACGTGTTTCCCAACTCAGAGGATTCAGGTTTTATTCCCTGTTTTCTTCTACTTCTTTTCAGAGATCAGTCAATGAACACGAACAGTAACACTGGGGTTTCTACTTTACCAAAATAGCCATTTTCCCATAGTAGGAAGACACAGGAATGTCTTGACTAATTCTGCCAGTGTATTAATTTGCAGTTCCAAGGCTCAGCCACAGCAAGGGGTTCCCATGCTCCTGGAGTCCAGCTGGGTCACCACACAGCCCTCCCCACACAGAGCTGCCCAGCACCTTGGGCAGGAGCCAGTCCCCTTCCCTGACAAAGTGAGGCCAAACAGTGACAGAGCAGCTCATGTTATTCTGGAACTACTTACCCAGAGCTCCCAGTAATGATCAAACCTGTTCTTCCAGGAGGATGGCTCAGCAGTTTCATAGCCTTTGTTTTCACCAGCAGGTGCTGCTTATGCTTCAAACTAAACATGGGGGAAGAGTCAAATATGTCAGGAGGCAAAGCTGGAATGGCGAGCAGTGCCTTGGGTTTGTTTTGTCCCAAACCATGGCCACTTTGCTATACATCCAATTTATGGACAGAGCAATAACTGAAGGAATATGACTGACTGAAGCATCAGATTCAGACAGGGCTCTCCCAACTCGGGGTGCAGAGTTTGGCCCTTCTCACACCAGTAGCAGAACAGGAGTTCAGCCAAGTTCTGTCTGTGTCAAGCAGCAGCACTTTGCCATTCCATGTCAAAGGCAACTCCAGGTAAAACACATTTTTCCCCGTAGTTGAGTTAGACATTATGGTTACTCACCAGCACCAACTCCAGCTTTGCAGGAGAAGTAATGATTGTCTAATCAAGACAAGTGTCATTTTTACTGTTTTCTATATTTTCCTCTCCAGTTGCCTAGAACTCCCAGTAATGCATAGGACAGGGTGGGGAGAATGATGTGAGACCCAAATGGTCTCTAACTATGGTTCTACATATCATAGCCACAGAATCATATAAATGGTTCTACATAGCGAAAAGCAACAGAGAAAATTATTTTGTTTCCCTCCTACTCTCGAGTTGCTCTCAAATAAATTGTACTCAAGTGAGCAATTTAATTGATGATGGTTAAAACTCAGAGAATTTGAGCTCTTTGACCACAATTTCTGTAGCTTGTTGTTTCATGTTCTTGTAATACAGTGCACATGAACAGCCTCGTTTCAGGTATGTTCCCAGTGGACTCATTGTCCACTTTTTATGAGATTGCATTAATTTCTTTAGTGTTTTTTAATTCATCCAGTGCTTACATTTTTTCCCAAGTGTTTATAAATAAGAGCTCAAAATGATTTTGGTTTTAAACCAAAACCCTTTACTTCCACAAATTGAAGACTTAAGAGAAAAAAAACAACTTGAAACAACCAAACTAGTTCACTGGCTTAATTAACAACATCTAGTATTAAAATAACAACTTTTCACACATTAAACCCATACTAAATAGTCCTTTTTTTAAACACTGATACAGATTGCCTGAAAACTCACATTTTAATTTTATTGAGCTACAGGAATGGCTGCATTAGTAGGTTTATTTATTCCTAGTGAAGATAAAAAAATCATCTGAGTTTTAAAACCTCTATCTAAGAGGAAACTAAAAGGTTTGTTTGTCGAGTAGTGGACTATGAGATCTGTAGTTTAAGTCCTGCTAGTGATCAGACTGTGGGATCAGTCATCCTTGCTCCCACTGGTATCCATAAACACAGATCCACACAGTCTGTTTACAACCATCCCCACTACAGCTATAGAAACTAAGTATATTTTTAAGCAAAATTAATAACATGGATTACTTGACAGTGCAGAAAGGCACATCAAACACAGCCCATGTGATCCAAACCTCCCCAGCTGGTGCTGTCTGAGATTCCACAGTGCTCCCACTCAGCAGCACCTCAGCATTGTCCTTGGACAATCAGCAGCAGCAGGGACAGTCTGCTGGGACTGCACTGAGTTCCTGCTTCTTTTCCTTTTCCAGGATGAAGGAAAGCCCAAGTGCAGACCACTGCCAGATGTGCTGCTGGACCCCACAGTAGTTATACCACAGGGATTTCACAAAGGCCTTTCACAAATAAATAGCTTCAGATGCCTAAATCTGTGGATGTCACTGGGATGACTTACATGGAGAAGCTTCTCACAGGGCACAACTGTTCAGGGTTGGGACTGGGGGGGCTCAGGAAAGCACACACATGGCAAAGGTCAGTGTTTAAACATCCCTCCTGAGAGTTATGCACATGAAAAGCCCCTGAAAATTATTTTATTTGCTTGTATGAGTACTATACTAACGGTACCTATTAAGGAGCAGTTTGAGGAAAGATTAATGACTTGGAGAGCCAATTTGGGGGAGTTTTTCCACCTACAAGATAATGTTGAGAGAAATCTGCAAACTGTTGTAGAGGACTTAGATTAACTGAAGGTCAAATCATTAGCAAAGTGAAAAGAGAAAAAGTTCAAGTTAACAGTCGAGTCATAATGACAAGAATGAGACATTTAAGCTGGCTCTGGGGAAGCAGATGTGCTCCTGTATTTTTACCAAAAACCAGACAAATTATCTTAGTAGCTCCTTGTTGTCTGGATTGTAAAAGATAGAAGGGAGGCAGGAAAGGAAGCAGTGGCAGACAAGAGGAGATAGACAATGTTTTACTGTCTAGAAAGAGGAAAGGTCATCCCTTATTGCTATGGATAGAGTAGCAGCAGGAGGTGAGTGAGAGTGGTGAGGAGTGGCAGAGACAGGGGAGTCCTAGAATCATGGAATGGTTTGGTTTGGAAGGGACCTTAAAGCTCATCTGATTTCGCTCCCTGCCATGGGTACTTCCACTAGCCCAGGTTGCTCCAAGCCCAATCCAGCCTGGCCTGGGTCACTGTCAGGGATGGAGCAGCCACAACTGCTTTGAGCAGCCTCTGCCAGTGCCTCAGCACCCTCACAGGGAACAATTTTCCCCTAATACCTGATCTAAATCTACTCTCTGTCGGTGTGAAGCCATTCCCCTTGTCCTGTCACTACGTGTCCTTGTCAGAAGTTCCTCTCCAGCTTTCTTGCAGGCTCCTTCAGGTACGGGAAGGCCAGAACGGTCAGTGAAAGACAGGAAGGCACCAAAGGTGCCTGGCTTGTTATAAACAGCAATACTAGTAGCAGGTTTACTAGTGATGGAAGTGTGAGGGAGCCAGGCAAAAAGCATGGCTAAATCTGGCTCTGTGAAGTTGAAATTGCCAGCAATGAATTCGAGAAAAGACAAGTGAAGTTTTGAGAAATTTGGCTTTGGATGGAAGGATAAAAACACTCCAGGAGCAGAGAAGTAGATTGATTCCTTCCCTGCATCACAGTGATATTTAGATGACATTTCAGGTATAACTGGTAGGGATGAAGCAAGTAGCAAAATGCAAACTGTTACTTTCAAGCAAATGTAATGCTAAAAAATAGAAGTTGTTGAAAATAGTGATCAGATTAAAAAATCAAGCTCCAGGCAGTCCCATATGTGATGACCCATTTGACAGTCAAAATGCTATCGCTGCGGCAGCAAGTTCTCACTTGTGTTTTGAAAGCAAGAATGAGAATGGGCTGTGAGAGGCCTTGGAGAACTTTGGGTTCAAGTGGGGCAAGTTTCAGTATAACTGGCCAGCGAGACCTTGCCTGGAAGACAAAGGAAGGTGTTTATTTTCCAGTGGAAGTGAGCAGCAGTTTTGTGCACCAGCTTGCCCTGTTGGTTTCTGTGAGACACCACTGCAGCTCCTCATTTAAATACTCTGCAGAACCAAAGCAAATGAGCTCTCTGGAAAAACAGAAAGAAGCAAATGACAGCTGAAACTATTCAGGAATAGAAGGAGAGCAGGATTTAGGCAGAGCAAAATGGCAAATGCTTTGCAATTGTAAATTATTTGTGCACTCAAAAGAGGAAAGGATTGTGATGTTGGCGAGATACCTTGTGTTAGGGATAAACATACCTGCGTTTCTGAAGGATTTAATAATCTAACATGAAGCTCCCACTAGCCCTCCAGGCAGAGGATGGGCCTGTTGGGTCATGGTTTCATACCATCAAAGAGATAGATTTCATCTTTCAGATGTTGTTGTGCTCGCTGGGTAAGAATTCAGCTTATTAAAAGGTGTTAAATAAGATACAGGATAAAAATACTACAAGAGGAATAAAAAAAAAACACAACTAAAAGATTTAAGGCTAAAAGGCAAAGTAAATATGGAAATAACATTTGGTGAACACGGTCTGAGAACAAAACTCCTAGTTTATTTGTTGGAATGGATTATGGGATGGCTCTGGATGGGTGATGCAGCCTGATGTGCCATGACCCTGGGAGCAGCCAGCCAGGCAACACACGTGGAATGTGCAGCTCTTGGCATGGGAGCTCAGATATTAGGATTGGCCCATAAATCTGAGTACAGTTCGCAGTGTTTAAGGATCTTATTTTATCTGGATTAAAGTCCTCTTCCCCTTTGGCACTAGAAGGTGTTTATGGCTGTAAAAACAAGAATTGCAAAATATTGCCCTGAAATATATAAGGACATTTCCTGCCAAACTTACAAGGTTTACTTTGCAGCTTCAAATTAAAACAAACAGGAAAAATTCTGCCAGGGACAATGTGGCATTTGGAGACAAAGTGCAGGGAAAGCATGGGCAAATGAAGTACATCACTCCAAATATTCTTTTGTAATTCTAAAAATCATTTTCCTTTCCTGCAGCAGGAAAAGATAAGGTAACTTTTTTTCTTGCAAGTCCTAGGAAACCTTTGTGGGTTTTGTTTTTTAAGTCTTGCTGAAGTAATGTTACAGAAAAGATGAATCAATACTCTGGCTCATGTCTGTGATCTCTGAGCACATCAGAGCCTGGACCAATGTAGTCTGGATAGCTTCTGTTATCCTCTTCCTCCTCCAAATATTCATAGGTGGAAACAGCTACCACAGTCTGGAAAGGTCTGACAAATTCTCTCTAGACAACAGCTCTACAACCTCAGGCCTTTACCAACCAGTGTGCAGGTTCTTTGTAGGGGATAATGTGTAATCTCTCATGATACACACACCCATCATTCACATTTGGGTCCTTATAGGCACTACTACGTGTGAACTGCAAATTTTCTCCTCTCCTCTAGATTTTTTTTTTGTCATTACAAATCTATCTTATTGCTGTGCTCCCAAATTTTGTACTTCTGCATTTCTGATGCTATGAAGTTATGTTGTAAAGTGACATGAGGACAGAACACTACCCAGACTTCAGCTCTGAAAAGGGGAGCACAGCTGTGCTGCTGTATCCTGAACACACACAGTGAGCACTGATGAGAGGAACCGCGAAGAGGCTGAAGGAGATGTCATTGCCATGGACTTCACCATTTCAAGAGAGACTGAGGTTCAATCCTATCCCCCTGAGAATAACTCATCTAAAGACCAAACCAGCTGCTCAGTCTCAGATGTACTGATAGAAACACAAAGGTGATGCCTGCAAGTTTCACCCAGTCACACACATTTCAGTGTTTGCAATAATTTCTATATTATTCAAGTTTATGCCTTTGTGCAGTTTATGTCTTTTCTTCCTCCCACCCCATTCTGAACTGGGAGTCTGAACAGCTCGTGAGGACCCAGTGGAGGCTCATCAGGAATAATGAGATCAAATAAGAAACGTTCTGGTTTACATTCTGTTACCACTCTGACCTCATTAAGGCCCTTTGTTCTGGAACCTCAGGATCAGGACTTCCCTTTGGCCACAGAGCTGTCAAGTTCACTTACAGCTCAGCTATAAGAAATGTAAATCAAAGCAAATAGTCAGCCACAGCTAAATTCTGCCTCCCAAACATATATGAACTGCATTTTTATGGGAAGCAAAACATACAAAAGGCAAAGCTCTCGCTTGTTAAAGATCCAACCATTAAAATAATTTACTGGGTATCTTTGATGTTCATTTTCCTCGGCTGTGAGCATTCGGTGATCCATCAGCTGCAGATAAATGTTGTGCTGAAAGCTTCTGCTGAAATCAGGAGAAGGAGTAAAAGAATTAGAGGCATAAGACTTCCATAGATGCCTGTGCTGACATCCCGGTTCCCAAGCCCTGTTAAATGAAACAACTCATTTCTCTGAGATTTTAAGGTTTCACAAGCCCTAATTTAAACTGGAATTACGGAGCAAATCCTATTGTGCTACCACTCCTACCATAAAAAATTTCAAATATTCACCTTAAAAGAAATCTTACTCATATACAATAAAATATTTCAACTGCTTTTAATTTAATCAACTGCTTTCTTGATTACTCAAGAAGCAGCCGTGCCCTGAAATGGCTGTTTGAAGGGAACCTATCTTTCAGCTCAGAGAGATCTGTTCAGCCTTCTGCTTTCCTGCAGCCCAGTGAATATTGCTTTTTTGGAATCTTCTGACACTCGTTTCAGGGAGAAACTGAAATGCTTCTCTTTGCTTGACACATGAAGAAAGGAATTGCACTGGGATACTTACTGTTTTCCCATGTGCAGCCTGAAGCCTCTTGGCCTCATTGAAGAAATAACAATATAACTAACACCTATGTACCAATTCAGATGATAATTTTTTGCTGAAAATCTTTTGACTGAGGTTTTATGCAGAAGAAAAATTTAAAATTTGGGTGGATTTGTAAAGCCGTAGAAGGAGTAACAGTGACCCTGTCACAACAGGAGTGTGTTCTCTGCTCCAGACTGAGGAGCTGTCCTTGGCTCCTCGTAGTTCACCTCCCACTGCTCACCTTGGCCAAGAGGGAATAGCTCAGATGAGCCACTGTATTTCCTGAAGGTACAGGTGATCCTGGTCCTGTCTGATCAGAGATGACCTTCAGCTTTCTGGCACATGGATCTAAAATGGGCAAAGATCAACTCTGCTGATTTAAACAAACCCTCAACTCATATTAGGAAACAAGTAGTGTTTGTACTTGCTGATTTGGGGCTTGATGGATACAAACTGATTCTGAAATGTGGTTGGTTTTGCTAACAGAGACTTTGTTTTAAATGATTGACAAAGCTCCAAGTCACAGCACACTGCAGTGTCTAAATTCTATTCTGGAACTTCAAGCTAATATAGTATTTTGACAAAACACAGTTGGTGTTCCAAATTCGTATTTGGAAGAAATATGTTTGTGTAAAATCTAAACTAACATCATAGCTGTACAGTTCGAGTAAAACAAAAAACTTTGTAGTTCTACTGAATCTCTAGTTTGGTCTCACTATTCAGCCAGTATGAGGGACTGGGTGAAGGCACCTAAATCATTGTGGTGGTGATGTTGTTTACATTGCAAATACACTAAATCTCCACTAAAATTCAGGTGAGTGCAGAGCACTGAGTCACCTGCTGAGCACATTCCCAGCCTCCAGCCTGGTGTGACTACAGCTGAAGAGTGAGGCTCACCACTCACTTATCCCTGCAGTACCTGCTAGTGTGATACCTGTGCAGCATTATGGTCACTTATCAGGATATTGAAAACTTGAAAGGTAACAAAACTTGGGCATCTGGGAGCATGAGAGCTGAGTAACATTTCCAGCACAATTCTCAGCTCAGTCCGTGGTTTTAGGGAAGCCAATTGGCTTCTGGATGTGTCTGTAACACAGGTCAAATATTTCAGGGAATACTCACAGAAGTTAAGTGCAGGATTACATTATTATCCTAGCAAGTTACCACAGAATACTATATTTGACATAATGAGACCATTTATGAGCCAAAATCCAATTTGTACCTTCGGATACAACTTCCATCAATTTGCAGATGCTGTGTCACAGTGCCACACTTGCTTCTGTCATAAGCTGGTTCTTGAGGTCAGACTCTGTCTTCATGCATGCTGCCTGCATGCTGGTGTGGACTCTGGCTCCACCTGGCATTATCCAGCTATCTTTCCATGAAGGACATTCTGGCACAGGGTGGCAATCAATACTCCAGTTTACCTCTTGGGCAGTGAGGGTACAATCCAGTGGAGGTTCTGGCCCATGAGCCCTCAGCACACACTCAGCAGGCACCAAAGTCAGTGGTGTTCCTTTAAATCCAGGTTTTCAATCTCAGGTGAGCTGTGGTGCTTTAACCTGTACACAAAATGATAACCATTGGAAAATCACTTTGGTACCTGTGTTCTGTATTATGGAACGTATCTCCATTTTAATGGAGTTGATAACTCCAAAATACTGGAGGTACATTCCATAATATGGAGTAAGTGAGGTGATGTTCCACCTCACTTGAAGAGAACCCACCTTTAATTAAGGAAAGCTTCCATGTCCTGTTTAGACAACGCAGCACAGCCCTAGTCAGGAGTGTATCTGTGCATCACACCTGGTGTTTGGTCAGCCCCATTCCCTCAGACCAGTCTCTGTGAGCAGTGGGCACTGCAGAAATAACTCCTCAGCTGTGTGTCTGGACTGCTCCTGTCTCTTGTAATTACTTCTACTCAGAGACGTCTGCCAAATTCTTCCCAGTGGACATATGGTCTCAGCAGGTAGGAACAGGCCGAAAGTGCTTTTCCTGCACTGACGTCAGTGGGGGAAACATGACTGAATTCAGCTCCCATGAAAATTAAATATTACCTGACTCCTGCCCTTTTATCAGGAGTACAGGAACTTGGCCTAGTTATTTCTACAGCTTCTTGAGAAATCTTCAGGCTTTTGCTTTCAAATAGAGAGTAGAAAGTGTCTTTACACTTAATGAGAAGATAATGCCAGTCAGCTTCTGCTAATTATTTGTATTTTTGCTTAACGCTTATAAATCTACTTGTTCAGGTATTATTACAAGCTAATATTTGTCTTGTAACACACATTAGTCATTACAATTAGCAAGTAGAAATAGATTAGTCATGCGCAAACAATCTCATAAATGAAGTATTTATGCCCCCTTTGGGGATGGAAAGGAAGGTAATTTGAGCCCTTTATGATTATCAAGGGAAACCTGACTTGTCTCTTCTATTCACGTTGTTGTTTCAGGATTTCTTTTGGAGCAAACTAACTGGCTGTGGCCTTCCTTCAAAGTCCAGTAGCACCACAAGAAGCTGTGTAAGGGATTTAATGAAAACCATCAGCGGTTACCATGCCCCAAACTGCTGCTCTGCACTGCTCAAATCAGTGTCACTTTTCTTTCAAAAAACCTTTTTAGTTCATATTCCTGCTTTTCCTGTGGCTGGAGGAAAGCTTCCTTTCACATCTCTGAGTTTAGATGTTTTGTTTGAGCAGTGAGTGAGAACATTTATCAACACATTTAGGGCTTCTGTCACCCCTCCCTGAGACAGACAGAGTGAAGATTACACACTTGGATTGGAGATTGGGATGTCACCCTAGTCTGTGTGGATCTGTCACTGGTGGCATGCAGCAGATCCAGGAGCTCCCTGCTCACAGCAAATCCAAGCTACAAGTGTGAACTTCCAGATGCACCTTCCAAGAAAAAGGTTATGCAATGAGCTTATAGAAAATGTTAGTCCCCAAGTTTGCTTTGAGGAACTGCAAAAAGAATGGGTCTGCAGAAGTCCATGATGAGGCAGCCTAGTGCTTTTTAATTCCATTTCCCAGTGGCTTTTCTTTGTCACTTCTATATACAGTACATAAAATACTCTAATTTCTTCCTGCTTCTTTCCAGTTTGATGAGCCACTCAAAAAATTTCACTCTTTGTGGGTAAAAAATCTCCTAAAAAATCACTTTTAAAATAATTAGGCTAAGCTACTACGTAAGACCATTTTAAAATGAAAACACTAAGTCATTTCATGTAAGTAAATTTAATACCTGCATTAGTGTGTTGTTTCTCCCCTGCTCACCTGCACAGAGCACAGGTGGGTCACTGTCCCTGACTGTCAGCATTCCCACCCAGGCCTTTGTTTTTCTCTTTGCTACCTTTCATTTACTCTAATATTTCGATGGAGAAATCAAGCAGCTCACAGCTCTTCCTCAAGGAAACATTTTCTCCAACCGAAGGAGTTGTCAAGCTTCCCGAAGGAAGGTGGGGAAAAGGGAATATTTGTTGCTATGTTTAGCATGATTACAGAAATAGGTCACATATTGTTTCTGAAGGAAATGGATCAGTACCACACAGGCCCCCACAACTCCTCCTGGTCTCCCTCCCTCCACCCCCGTACACAGTGCTTGAAGCATTCCAACATCCTTGCCAAATTCCCTCACAAATACTTTAATTCTTTACGTGCATGTCTCATTCCATCTGTTCCACATGCTCTTTATGCCATTTACATTCACTGGCAGAGTCTGTGAGATGACACCACACGTTAGAAATTTGCTGGGTTTGAAGCAGTTTGGGGATCGCATGAGGGAAACAAGGAGCAGCTCAGGGTCTGGGATCTGCTCCTCCAGCCTTGGGTCCATCCAGCTCAGGGCAGACTGGTGTGTGTGTCCTCAGCAGGCTGTCACATCAGTACAGCTGTAGCTGTGAAACACATCATGCATTCAGGTTCAGGAGGATGAAAAGCCTATCCTTGACAGGATTTGTGAAGGGACTTGGGAAATACACAACAAAGACAAGGCAAGGGTGATGTAAAGGAGGGATGAAGGGCAGCAGCACTCGCTGGGAAAGGTGGTGCTCAGGCATGTGCAGTGGAATCACTGTGGAGCAAATGCTCTGCTGATCCTTCACCACAGGAGCTCACCACAGAGATGGGCTCACAACCTGAGAGCTTCAGGCTTTGCCTTTGGGAAATATGCAGGTGGTTTTGGGGTTTGGCAGTGTGGTCACCCCAGCCCACAACCAGCTGTAAGTCTGAAATATATAGATGGGTCGTAGCAAACGTCTGTTGGACACGGATTTAAGAGTAATTTCCAAGATGAGAATAGGGAAAACATCACCTCTTCAGGTTTCAGTACAGGGACGTTGCTACAACCAAACCACAGCTCAGCTGTGTGTGCTTGGCCACAGGCCTTCAGCTCCTTGAACAAGTTATATGAAAGCCTAAAGCCATGAAATTTCAATTATGCTCTAAGTGCTGGACACCAAACCTTCACCGCCATAAGAGCAGCCCAGATAAAAGAAACACGCACTGGAATCCCACGTGGGGGTCCAACTGAGATTCCAGCTAAAATGTGGAGGAGCTTGGGTGTGGGCTGCCCTGTGGAAGACAGCTGTGGGCATCTGCAGTACCCCCAAAACAGAGTGCCAGTCTACCTTACTACAAGGAGTACAGTGTCCTGGCAGCTACAACAGCAAGTCAGAGTGCTGGAAATCCATGTTAGAAGGATCCATTTCTCAGACCATTATGCAATACAACTGCTTTACTACTGTTATTAAGGTGTTGTGAAAATACATGCTGTATTTCATCAGAGGTCAGTCAACAGTTCTAACCTTCCCTTTTCCCAAAATGAGACAACTCAGCTTGCTTACCTGGCAAGACAGATTACTCAATCTTTACCTCTCCATTTTTCCACATTCCTTTCCTCATCCAAGTTTTCCTGCTTAGCTTGTGTGCTCTACCCATACCCTGTTATCTTCCACCCCATCTCTCTCTTTCCTCCCTGCCTGTTATTACCACATTGTCTTTCATGTTTCCCTGTTCCCCCTTGTTGCCAAGCTCTCGTTTTCAACTGCTGTGAAAATGTTTGATTCATACAGTTCATTGTTTCTCCTGCAAAGGAGCAATCATCTAAAATAACCTGTATGCGCTGGAGCAAAGGCAGCGAAGGGAAGTCTGTCATTCCCTGCTCCCTCTCACAGTTTGAAGCCTTGTGAGATAACAGCAACTGAGAAATAGGAAAGACAAACAACAGCCACTGCCTTAGAGGGGAAGGGAATGGAGAGAGTCTTTGCAGTCTTTTTGATCCGGACTTTGTCAGGCTGAGGAAATATAAGAACTAGATTCTCCACACTCTGTCCTTTATACATGTGCCAAGTCAACCCTGAACAGTATCTCTCGGACTCCTATCACTTCATACCTTCCTGTTAAAATGCAGAGAAGGATCAAGAGCTTGAGGTGATGGTATGAATTTGACATGACAGTCTGTTGGTTTGGTCTAAACCTGAGAGCTATCAGAGGTGTTAATCTGTTAATTTACAGTGGAGTTAGGCTGATGCATCACCCTGCCCCAAGGAAGGCTGTTCTTCCAGGCTGGTGTTAGCACATGCATTGATGAAGACAGTTTGGTTCCTCAGCAGTCACAGAAGACAACATGTCACTCCTAGCCCAGCCAGTGCAAACCCTGAAATGAGGTGTATGCATGAAGGCTCTTCCTTCAGCAAGGTGTATACCTCCTGGTCCTCAGATCCAACCTGCTGACCTCCACCTTTGCTCACCTCCGACAGAACTGGATCCAAGAACATTCACCTCAGGTTTAGGTACCTAAGGTGATCCTTTTAGAAAATGCTCCCTTCAGACGCTTCAGATGGAGTAATGTCTCCTACTACAGTAACAGGGAAGTGGGAGACATCTCCCTAGGGAGGTTCAAACCTGCATCTCCCTTGAAAATGACCTAAGTACTAAATTACAGGGTGTTTGTTCTAGGTGGAGTGTTCTCCACCCATGCTTTGATGATAGTCCAGTGTGTAGCAGAGTGAAAGACACATTGGGCAAAAGAGAATTATTAAAGACTAATGATTAAGGCACAGACTTATTTGGCCTTGTTTTACCACCTACTGCTTTACCTAATGACATCATGCAAGGCACTGTGCAAAAGCATCTCTTTGATGCACAGAACCACTGAAACTTCAGGGAATTGGCTCATCCCATGAATTCCACTCACCCACAAGGTAATTTCCCCTCTAATGTTGTTATTCCACCCTTTAGATTTTCTTCTCTTTTTAGGTGCCTATTGTCTTTGTTAATTACTGCATTAGCTTTACCTTTGAATGCTTCATCCTTAGCATGTGCTGCTTGCAGAATGGTGGAGAGAAAGAAATCACAGTCAGATCATTTAGTCTACCCTTGGGGGGAGAAAAACCAGGAGGATGGGATGCAGTAAATGACCAGACTCAGTAAAACCACCCAGGTAAGATGTCCTACTAGCTCCACTTCACCAGTTGAAGTGATTCTACATTACAAGTGTTTTCCTTACTTTACATTTTGCCTTCTTTCCAGACAGATTTGAGATTTTCACTTCTTCTCATCATAAAGTGTCACAGAACCATGTGTTATACACAGTATATATAATTCATGGTTCTTATACTATTTTTGTGACCTTAGATTTGGGAGTCAGCACCACTTGAGAATGACAACTATGAGAAATATTTCCTACTCTCCAGCTAGGTTGCCAAGCACATAGGCAAACAGAAATATAGGTGAGAAAAGTCCCTAATACTTTCACAAAATCAGTTGTGTCCTTTGCAGAATAATTCTTCTTAAAAAATAAGTATGGAATAAAATCACTACCCAAGTAGCTCACAAGTGACACACCACAAGGACACGGGAAACAGCAAGAGCATTTGTCTTCATCAGTTTAGGGTAGAGTTCAGCATCTCCTGTATTTTAGGGATAAAAAGTCTTCTAAATGGAGGGAAGAACTGGTCATGTGCGGAGTGAGTGGAGGAGAAACAAGAGTAGCCAGTAAAAACAGGGAGAGAAGCTATCAGCACTTGGAAAACACAGTGTGTATTCACATCAAGCACACAGTGAATTGAATAAAATAGTTCTGGGTAGTAATCCCAGTGGGACTTGGGCCAAAGGGTGAAGGGAAGGGAACACATTTCAGTTGTGATTCAAGAAGTCCTGGAATCCTTCCTGACCCGCTGGGTCGGAATTTCTGACTCGACACCCTGCCTTGACTCAGAATAGGAAACTGTATCCTAACTGCAGGTTTCTTTTTATAGACCAAACTTTATTGCCAACTTCCTTTGGAGCACAAGTTTATTCCTCCTAGTCTTTAAGCAATGCACCAATCATGAGACACAAGTGCAAGAAAACGTGATCTCTGTTCCCCAAACATAACCACTCGTTATCCAAAAGGCAAACAAGAGGCCCAAGGCTTGTCTTTATTACACACCTCAGGAAATACAGTATGCACTGATGGGTTTAAAAGCAGCTGCCTGGTCTCTCTCCTCCTCCTTCTCCCCCTTTAAACTTGGCCAACATGAAAGGACAGCGATATGGTCCAAGAAATGCTTGCCAGGATTAGAGGCTAAATTGGAGATTTCTTGTGTAATGCAGTGACAGGCAGAGGATGGGAAATCAGGCACCAGGAGAGACCTGGATCACAAGGGTGATTTCTTCCACAGGAGACAGACTGTCCCGGAGGATCAGACAAGACCCCTGTGAGCTGGTCTGGGGCACTGCAGCTGAGGACTCTGCAAACAGAACATGGTCTGAGGTGTGTTTTGGTGTTGATTACACCTCAGAAAGGCAAAGCTTTAAAATCGTTGTGGTCCCTTTTGTAATATTTTATAGCTGAAAAGGATAATTTCATTCTTTCAGCACTTCCACTGAGTAGAAAAGATTGATGATGCATTTAAAGACACATCTCAATCACGTAAGCAAAGCAATTCCTCTCAGAAGCTTTTCTGAGCTGGGGACAGAGCCTACTCTTTGAAACAATCCACATATTTCAATCAATATTGGCAATTTAATCCCATTGTCTGTTATATAAAATTAATCCCATTGTATTTTATATACAAATTTTGGGTGAATTATTAATGCCAGAACATGTGATATTAATTAATCTTCCAGTTTCATTCTTACTGAGGCTCCTCCTCTAGTCCACAAAGAGGGCAGGATTAGCAGGCAGGTTCCAGCTCCTGGCACCCAGTTGGGGATTGAATGAAATGCAGGTATCAAGTGACTTGCCCAAGGTTATGAAAAAAATTATAGAGGAACAGCCTAACACAGAAACCACAGAACCAAGTGAAGCACTTGAACTGAAAGGCCTTTTGTCTCATCCAAGAAATGTAAAAATAACATCTCTATACAGATCAAAGTTCCAGACAAAGCTGCATGTGATACTATATTTAACATTTTCTGTTCTATAAAGGAAAATAATAATTCTAGGTAGTCAGACAGAAATTTAAGTAGTAAGCCAGGAATAAGATGCAACGGAGTCTTCCTATTCTTCCTATAGATCAAAAATTCTATGGGTTTATGTTGTAATTTCTGTTTTCCAAAAATATTTTTCTTCTCCTTAATCCCATCCAGTGTAATTACTGTGTGAAACTGGGTGAAATAATCTCCTATAGCATCATTGAAACAGAAGTAAAATGAAGCCATTTTGGTTCTGTTTTCTATATTTTATCATTCAGATCACTATAACTGAATTTGGATCTGCAAACACAATAAGCTCCTGTGGTGGCCTCAAGGAAAGCAAAGGAGACTACAGTGTCCAAGAGTTACAGGAGGGTGAGACCTTCCTTTTAGAAAAATGGAATCAACTGCACCCAGAACCACTTGTAGCACCAGTTGCTTCCATGGATTTAGCCCTTCTGCAATGCATCAAGAGTCTGAGTGTTGTGGATTCGTTTCATGAGCTCCCCTGAACTGACTTCTCCTTGCAACAGGAGAAATAACATTTCAAACTAGTAAAGTAACATTTTCAAAAGTGACTAACTGTCCAAGCCCCACTGATCCTCCATGGGTCTGTGAGCTGCTCAGACCTGGTTTTAACAAAAACTATTGTTCGCGATTTCATCCTCTTTCTCTAATTATTTGCCAACTCTGGCACAGAAACCTGGACTAGGTGACTGTCTTCTCCTCCCACTTTTTCACAAACACAGCGTTTTAGGGAGGAGATGGAAAGAGATTTCACACGGCTGAATAAATATTTCTGCTGGGAATTTCCACCAAAATACATTTTCACCAGTGCCTATGATTTTTTTGGGGATTTTCACACTTTCCTAGGCATACAGGAATTTATTTATATGACTTTACAGGCTAAAAACAACAGAAAAATTGCAAACAAATCTAGGTGAGATTTGGGGGGTTACTTCAATTAATATTCACTGCTGCTATTTCGTTAGATTTATTCGTTCTAATTAGCAGTGATTTAAAGAGAAAATCCTGCTTGCATTGCCTCGAGGCACACAGAAACAGCAGTTCGTAGTGGCTTTAACACATTCTTCCTACACGGGGGAAGGAACCTTCCCCTCTACAAATACTGAAAGGATTCATATCCACTTCATCCCAAGGGTCTCCTCCCTGCAGGATTTTTCCATGTTATCTTATGCATGTGGCAGAAGGGCTAGGCTGGAGGGACAGTGCTGGATGCACGGGCCAGGTGCTCTGATAGAGCTGCTGATGGAAGGACACAGACATCACAGAGGATACACTGTGTGAGAATTAGTCCTCCCTACATACACCACAGGCTGCAAGGATTTGGCTCTAACGGCAAATTTTCCCTGTAGGTTTGCAGAGTTAGCACCTCTTGTTTGATTCCGAGATGGGAAACTCATCACAGAGCTGTGCTATCCCTTACCAAACCCTCCAACAGACCAAGACCATTCCCTGATTGCATAAGAACCAGCTTAAAATAGTTCCTAGCAGCACGAATTCAATCTTTGTCCGGATTTGGGTCTGGACATGGAAGGTGAACCAGTGGAATGTTCTTCCCTGTGGCCTGTTCCGTGCCGGCAGAGCAGAGCCATGCGTGGAGCTCCCGTGGACATCAGGAAGTTTTCTGCATGAACTGAATGCAGAAAGGCAGAGGAAATCTGCTCTGCGGCGAAGGATCTGCATTGCAGATTGGAGAGGAAAATTTTGCCCTAAGTGCCAAATCTCATCTTTTAGAGCAAAACTATTTTTGTTTTATACAAGTGCAGAAAATGTTCATTTGGGTAATATAGAACTCAGTGGTTTAAAAGTGAAAAATAAAAGGACCCAACCTGCCATTTTGGAAACTAACTTAAATTTACTCTTTTTTTAATTATTTTTGTAAAAATATTTTGGTTCCCACATGTGTTTTTAACAGTGACAGTAACAACACAGGACATATGTATTTATTTACCTGCTAATTTTCAAAACAACTTGGAAAACTAATGTGCAGAGATAACTCTTCACTATTGCCATGGTAAGAACCAGCACCATTTGGGAGCAAATGATCATAGACAAAGTTAGCAGAGATTTTGTTTTGATAGGAACAGTGTGTAGTCATATCAGCACAGCAACATTTCCTGGCAGTTTAGAACAAGAAGAGAATGTGATGTGAAACTTCTACGCTGAAATTCTAGCAAGAATTGAGATGTGGGTAAGCACATTCTCCCTCACTCAAATTTTGGGATAAATTTCAGGTTTAATCTATTTGGCCAAGACTATCACAAGGGCCATGGAACATTTCACTCCAGCTTTATTGCCACAAGCAGTGTTTGAAAAATAAAAACCTTCCTTTTGATTTCATTCAGACTCCAGACAAGGCTTTGTCCTTCTCTCCCCCTCCACCCCCTTAATGATCAACCCAACATGCAATTTGCTGCCATTTCAAGGCCCAGTCTAAGTACAGGGTTAGCAAACACTGTCAAGGAGTAGGTACATTTCCTGATACACCTGATGATCCGAAAAATAGACACTTGTGCTTACCCAGTAAGTGTAGTGGAAGCTTTGTGTTATGTTTCAGCTGGAAATGGTTTTCTTCAGTAGAAATGTGTTTTCTAGCAATGCTTGGAATGAAGAGAGCAGTGATGGAGCAGTGAAACAGGCAGGTTTGGCAGTGTCAGTGACTGCTGGACTCACAGAGGACTTGCTTTGGCATAGAAACTACATTTTAAAATTGAATAGAGTGAGGCCATACAAGAAGCTTTAGCCTTAACTGCACTATCAAACAACTTCTGATGAGAGAGAAGGCACAGCCTGGGTTTGT
>NW_008692927.1:21385-47021 GCF_000695815.1 Acanthisitta chloris | reverse complement strand
CCCTCCCTGCCACTCTTTGTGCATTGGTTTGAATATGGTGATGCCCTTAACCTCCATCTGTGGTAAATGACATTATTCACATACCTGTGAAATGCTGTGTCTGAGCAGCTGAACACTGACCCCCTGCCTGACCTCAAGAAATCCCATCAAATTTTTATATGAGCAGTCAAGTTTGTGAATTGCAGCTTACCCTGGGATCTACTGAACAAACTAGTGTGTCCAGAAAGAAGCAAATGAGACCACAGGCCCAGGTAATTTTGCTCCCTATCAGAGCTCAATGATTGTGCTTTTCACCATTGGGTTTCCCTTTCTCTGTTGCTCTATGTGCACTTTAAGTCAATATTCCTCCCAACACCCCCTGTATTAATCCAGACTCTCTGTTGATTTGGATGAAGTAGATAATGACTTAATCTGAGATTTGATGTAACAGCAAATGAAATTTGGCCCTGACATCAAAAGCAGTTGAAGGAAGGGACATGTTCTCAATTATTGCCTGTAAACAATCCACCAGTTCCCCTAAAAAAAAAAAAAAGAGGTTTAACAAAGTGTTCAGTGTCCAGTTTCACAAGATGGGATCCTGCAATGCTTTCTGTGTGAGATGGCTCTTCATCACTCCTACTGTCCCTGTTACATGGACCCTGAACTGCCAATTAATGAGGAAAGGAGTAAGACCCACCTATCCACCAGGCACTGGCTGCACTGTCCAGAGAGATAATTACTGCCCTATCTGCTCCAGAAAATGAAAACAAGAAGAAAAGGAACTCTTCCTGACATCCTTGTTTTGAACACGGTGTGCATTTCTTCCCTCCTGTATCAATACAGTTAGATCATGTTCTGTTTTCATCAGGTTACACTACATTTCACTCTGTCAGCATGAGATAATTTGCAGCTGAGGTGATAGATCTCCCTTGCTGAAATAAAGGATCTTCTCATGCTACTTAACAAAGCTCTGATTCTAATCACGTCCATCACTGTTTGGTTCTGAAATTTGCTGCAATATTTACATTAAGTAAAACAAAGTGATCTGCACAGACAATCTGAGAGGGGAAAGAAGCTTTAAAGATTAAGAAATGAGCTACAGACAAACCCCTCAGAAGAGAACATGGTAAGACTTTGAAAGTTGCCATTTAAACTCTTACAGCAATCTCTCTTTCAAAGATATAGCAAGCAATAAAAGGGTTTGAAAGAGACAAATCAAAGTTTAATTATGGCAAAATGACTTCAGAAATGCTACACACTTCCCCCTTCAGCTGGTCCAGGAATGATAGATGCCTGACATGAACAGTGATTGACGAGTGAGGCAATGAACGGGAAGATGTGGGAGATCTTTCCTACTGTTAATGCTGATTACTTTTGAATGGGCTCCCTGTACACCTTCCTTACATAGGGATATTCCCATTTCAGAGCCAGGATAGTTTTAGCAGTGTGTTCTAGGAAGTAATCACCAAATTTGCAAAAACTAATGCTTATAATTGCTATCTGTATTTTGGAAGGAATGTGATTTGTGAATGAGAATATCCAAACTTAGCTCAGGTCACCTCTGAATTGATTTATATGCAGCAATTGGAATCCTGAAAATAGTACCTTTTCCATATCATAGTCCTTAAGCTTTTTACAAGGACCAATTATGCTCCAGTGTGGGGAGTGCTGTCCTCATGGCACATGCCCAGAAATCAAAGGGCAAAGCCACACGAGGACTCTGTAGCAGTGACACAAGTTGGATTAACTCGTTATCTTCAGCTCAGAGAAGAGAGGATGAAGACAGAGATGTAAACCCTGAGTGTCATGGATGAAATGGATGAAATATTACTATTTGCTGTTTCTCACATTACAGGGATTAAGGAGCCGTGGTGAAGAAATCTGATAAATTAGTTTAAAAACAGACAAAACAAGGATTTTTCTCTGTAATTGAAACTCTGGAATTCATTGATGCAGGATGTTGTGGAGGCACTAGGATTTGAAAGGACTTAGACTATTTCATGGAGGACTGATCCAGTGAGAGTTATTAAACATGATGGTTTATATCAACCCTCCTGTAAGGACACAGAAACTACGAACTGCAAGGAGCCAGTAAAAGTAGGATCTTATCCTATGCACAGCCTGGACACAGCTCCAGTTCACCCAGCATGACAGTTACTGGGTTTATGTTATTCATGTGCCAAACACACCCAGAAGCCAGGTGAGCAGCACTGATGTTCCTAGAGAGTTTTCAAGCAGTTTCTGCTTGGACTAGGAGTGGAGAGGACATGGACCTGTTGGAGCGAGTCCAGAGGAGGCACCAAGATGATTAGAGGGATGGAGAACCTCTGCTACGAGGAAAGGCTGAGAGAACTGGGATAGTTCAGCCTGGAGAAGAGAAGGCTCTGGGTGACCTAACTGTCCAATGGTTTCAAACAGAGAGCACAGGTTTAGATATTGGGAAGGAATTGTTCCCTGGGAGGGTGGTGAGACACTGGCACAGGTTGTCCAGAGAAACTGTGGCCGCTCCATTCCTGGAAGTGTTCCAGGCCAGGTTGGATGGGGCTTGGAGCAACCTGGGCTAGTGCAAGCTGTCCCTGCCACAGGCATAATCCATCCAAAATTCGAAGACAATTTAACCAATAAGAAACAGATAAATACATAAAAATCTTTACATCCAAGCTTCAAACCCAAAATTCCTCTTAAACTTGACCCTTATCCAGTTTTCTCCTTTCCTCCCTCATCCTGTGTCTAAATTCTTTGAGTGAGAATGAACAAACCACCACAGAGCTGTCCAGAAACTTGGATATATTTCCAGTATGTAGGACTTGCACATCTGAATATAGAGATCCAGCAAGTTTTTTCTTCCCACTCTGCTCCGAAGAACTTCATTCCTCGGAGAAGAAGGAAGACACCAGGTTCCAGGGAAGAAATGGTTCTGTAAACTTTGCATTTTTTATCGAGCCCAGCTGATGGCTACATCCCACTTACAGCAATCCTCCTCGCACAGCCCCGCGGAGAGAACACCTCGTGTCCAGCACTCAGGCAGAAGAAACTCTGCGACTGCATTCCCCAGTTCCCCCTGAACTTTTGACCCCATTGTATACTCTGATTACTGGAACCAGCAGGATTATTTCCACGACCTACTTTCTAGTATGTTTTCCTGCTGCAGAGTGACATGGCCCAAGTGCTCCTCAATGCTGTAGTTGTAACGTGGCAGGAGCTGTTTGAGAGCCACATTAAAACCTGCCTGAAATGGAACAGTGCTCACGGACTCTGTGCAGATGCACAACTATTTCCAACAAAACAGCCACTAAAAAGCACATTCTCTGCTGCTGGAAGGCTCCAAGACACTGCAGCAAACAGTTTTTGTGTGGTTCTCTGCTCCTCAGCCTCATCAACCCTGAAGTCAGAAAAGCGAGAACAAAGCCAAACAGAATTTTCCTCATGGCTTTATTAATTAAGCAGCTGTTCCTGTGGGATTAGCATGAGTACATCCTCCTCCAGAGGCAAATGTGTGTTCTGCCCTTGAAGAACAGCAAGGTATTGGCTGTTCCACATGCAACTGCCAGGAGAATGACTATAGCAAGTATCTTTTGTCCTGCCCAATTCAGAGATGAACTCTGATCCTTCCCATTGTCCATGCATGCACCTTTTTTGATGCAAGCTGTCCTCAGATTGCCCTGGGCTCTGATGTTCATGATTCCAGGCACCTCAAACACTCTAATAAGGGGTGCCATTCCCTGTGGTCCTGCCTTTGGCAATGCAGAGGAATGAAACAGGTATGTTTGCTCTCTGTAAGGCTGAGCTTTCCCAGTGAGATATACTGTAGGAAAGGTGATAGTTTCACCTTTCTGCATTGCTCTGCTCTTGCTGGCCTCAGCTCTGGAATTCCAGTCACAAACCAGACTGCAGATAATAGATTGTATCAGAATTCCCAGAGAAAGATTACAGTAGCCTCTCCTGATTCAGACAAAGGCTACAGACACTTCACAACATAACCCCTTGCCACATGTGATGCAGACTAGAGCACACAGAGTGCCTGTACCTGTGCTGCTGTACAAGTGTGGTGCTCAAGCCAACAGCATTCCTGTGGATTAATGGAATTACATTGGCAGAAGGAAAAGATCAGCCATGCACTGTTTTATCTGAGGGCTTGCTTTGATTACCTTATGCAGTGGGTGGATTCTTCTTGCCTAGGTCTGTAAGTCAGGCAGGAGCTGACCCAGCAGAACTGAGCATTGCTGTTTGACTGGCATGTTTGAACTGACGTCTCTTTTATTTTAAGTTTCTTCTTGATATCAGCATAGCTGAGTTTTCCCTTGTAGTTGTCAGTGCAGTTTTAATTACTGTCTGAACAGCTTCCATCCAGCAGCTGATCTATATTACTGCTGCCTGACAGGACTGTAAAAGTAGAGATACACCCGAGAACAGAAGGTCCTCTGCCTTAGTGGCCATTGGCCTCAGCATTGAACAGTCAGGGAAAAGAGAAATAAATCCCAAGCCAGGCTGGAGCCTCCTCATGCAGGGACATCTTCTCACACAGCTTTCATAATGCTTTATGTGATGCCTCTTTCTTCCCCAGAAGTTTCTCCAGTCTCTAATACTACATGGTCTCTGCATCTCCTGAACCCGTTTGCAGCCCCCCTGCTGCCCCTGACTCTCAGTCACTGGCCTTTAGCCCATGCCATTCCCCTGTGCTTTCTTCTGCCACAGCTCCCACAGGCAACACCACTGACATCCAGTCCCTGCAATTCCCATCCCTCCACTGCCACCACTGCTCTCTCTGTTCCCTCAGAACCAAAGAGAGTCTACGCTGCTCCTCATGTGTGACTAAATCATCCTAGCAGCTGTAGAAATGCCAAAAGTCATGTGGAGATGCCCAAAAGAGTAATTACATGTACACTTTAAAAAACACTATAAATTATTAAAGTCTTTGTGTTTGTCCATGGGCAGTAACTTTCTGTCCCTTCATGTTCTATGTTGAATAATTGCATTAGGAACTGCAAAACTTAAGGAATATTCTGTGCAACTTTTTCAAGAGAAGCCAAAAAGCAAAGACAAACTATCCAACAAATCTCTGAATAAGGCAAACATCTTGGGGTTATAGTCAAACCACAAATTGCTGTCACATGAAATTCATCCCCGAGTTTACACTAAGCTCTCTCTATCACTCGAGCACAAGGACAGGAGAATCATACCACCCTCTGAAGGTACAATACATCCCTAACACACCTACTCCAAAGAACAGGCAGGAAAGCTCCCAGGATATAGAATCATAGAATTGTGAAGGTTGGAAAAAACCTCCAAGATCATCCAGTCCAACCTTTGACAGAATATTCCCATTCCCACCAAATCACTTCGTGAAGTGCTTCACTTGTTTTTTAACACTTCCAGGGATGGTGACTCCACCCCTGCCCTGGAGAGTCTCTTCCAATGCTTAACCACTCTTTCAGCGAAGAAATTTTTCAGAATATCCAACCTGAACCTCTCCTGGTGCAACTTGAGGCTATTTCCCCACTGATGAGGATGTGAGGATAGTTGTGTCCTGAAGATACATTTCCCAAGCTTTTTCTGAACCAGAAAATGAAATCACTGGTGAATAACTCTAATATTAGTTTAAGTGCTGAGACTTGAGTGTTGGCAGAGTTTAGCCAGGCTAAAGCACGTCCAAGCCTGGCTCATCTCCACACTTGTGTTTTGGAGCGAGTTAGGATGCTCCACACACACCCTGCTGTACCCTCTTGCCCTGGGCAAGGAGGAGTGTCCCTTCCAAGAACACAGGGGGACCAGGGGGACCAGGTGAGTTGTTTCAGCTACTTTGCATCCACACAAACACAGAGCAGGACTAAACAACACCCAGAAAGTGAAACTAATCTAAACAGTATTAGTCAACACTGTAAACAGTTCAGAGCACTTCTCTGGAGCAGAAGGAAACACAGGAGCAGGATCTGATTGTTCTTTCCTTGTAAATATCTCTTCTGTGGAAATCCATAACAAACACTCTTAAAAGAGCTATAGCCCTGAGTAATCTTGATGGCACCCAGCCAGTATCACTTATTCTGTAGGAGGCCTAGTTGGAGACGTATTTGGAACTAGTCTTGACTGACTGACACTTATCCTTCTCCCTCCTGCTATAAAAAGGGTACATTTGCTTGTGTTGGTTTTAAACAAACTATTCTTGTTAGTGTTATGGAGGAAAGCTCAACATACACATCATTAATAAGCCATTGAAAATAAGACAGTGTGACTGGAGTGTCTACATTTCAGGCTTTTCAGAACCCAAAGGAAAACACTGAAGTGTCTGGTTTACTGCCATGTAGAAAACACAAGAATTACTCACCGACTTTTGACTTGTGCTGTTCTTTCTCAAATACATCAGAGAAAAGAATTCACACAGGTATTTTCTAGAGGCAAAGCATGGTCTGAGCACAGACCCCAGACTAAAGAGACTGCAGAGACTCCCTTAGCATGGCCTGGGGGAGCTCCATGGCTTCAGATAAGAAGGTGGATTGCCCTTCTTGAAAGTCTTAACTCTAACCCTGCTTGTTCACCTCTTCCATCACCAAATATCCACACACATACAAGGCGAGTACCTCCCTTGTTTGTGAGGAAGATAAGTAAAAAATTTCATTAGTATCACCTTTGTGATTCCTTTTGTTCTCCACAACAGGAGTATTCTCATGACACAGAAACTGGAAAATCTGTCATAAATTATATGTGATTAGGCTTAAATGATTTTAAACCACTCAATCCATATAAGACAATTGCAGTGTTTCAATTTTCTGGTTTATACAATTAAGTTGTACTATAAGTGCATTGAATGCTTCAATAAACACCTGACTGCTGGGATTTCTCCTTCTGCTCCAGCTTCAGCTCAACTCTGAAATATCCATTTCCATTTCTGCACAAAGGGATGTGAGATGCTCAGAGTCTGTGGGGGTGCAGGTGCCTGTGAACATGAGAGAACACTGTGGGAACCACAGTGCAGTGAGATTGCTGTTTGTTCAGAGATCTGTCATGAGTCCAAACCCAATGCTCTGAGGGAAAAACTGCCAAGCAGGAGTGGGCAAAGGAAAATGGTGAGTAGGAACTCTGAGCTGGATTACAAATTCTGGGGTGACATAACAAGTGAGTGCATGTAAGTCCTTATAGTTCCAGTAAAAAAGTCACAAAATATGTCTCCAAGAAACTCACTTTCCTTCCCTGGGCTGGAAATTAATTCTTCTTTCCACATCATTTTCTTTGTGGAATATACAGGGATAGGGCATTCCCTCTGCACTAGATAGGGGTTTTCTTTCTCAGCATGTGGAGAGCCATTCCCAGTGCTGGGAAACCCAAGAGCAGGAGATCCAAGACAAGGATGGCAGAGGATGGAGAGCCACATGCACTTAATCAAATAACAGCCTCAGGTGGATTTGGTTTTCTATGTATATTGCTTCTTCTAGGCCTGCAAAGTGACTTTGTAAGGAGACTGGCATACAAAGAGAGAGATTTGGGAACACCTGAGCCAAATTCTGATTCAGAACTCAAACCAAAAAAAAAGGTAATAAAAAGCCCAAACAAACATAGTTTTCCTTTCTCTCCTTCCATCCCCTGGGAGCAGGAACTCCATTCTGAAGTTGCCCCCCCTGAGCTGCTGACACCAGGCCTTTTCTCTTCTTACTTGATTCTACTGACATTTCCATCATTCAAGAGAAGTTAATTTACCCACCTTGAATTTGCTCTCTTTCAGAGACAGTCATTTCAGCAGGGAGGGCTTAGTACCAGGTCCCACTGCCAGCACTGCCATTGGTCTGGGCTGACCTCAGGCAAGTTATTTAACCTCTGGATGTCTCCATTTGCCAGTCTGATGAATGGTGATGAAAACTACCTCATGATAATATACTTTTAAAAAAAGTTATTAAATACTTGGCAATTACTGGATAAAGATTATTCTTAGCCCTTCAACACGGTTCCATCTCTTAGCAGATATTCAAAGTAGCTATTGTCCATGCTTGGTGCTCAGCAACTTTTGAAGTGACAAGTTAATTTTCTCAGGAGAACAACACCTTGTGCACGTCTCAGCTGTGTGTCCTCCTTTCCCAGACACATGGCCCTTTCTGCATTTATCTCTCAGGCACAGTGAAACACACACAGCACTTGTTTCTAGGTCAACCAACCATGACAGCTTATTTGAAATGGGAATAAAATGAAGGATTGGTGTATTTAATTTTTTAATGTAGCAGTGTTCCATTCATTCCTTTGTTTCCCTAATCATTCACCTACAAGAATCATCTTTGACTCCACTTGCTCTTGTGTAATGCTCAAATTACCAACAGCTGATCAAATAGCACAGTTTCTGAGCAGTGACCCCAAATTCTTGGAGAACCACAGAAGACACAGAAATGTGACCTGACCTGCTTAACCCTGTCTGACCTCCCTTGCCATGCAGCCTGACCTGACCTCACTCCTTTTATTCCTTCCAACACACTTTAATAGATTCCACCAGAGGAAAGCAGTGGGGGGAGAAGGAGTCAGTCTGCCTTAATGTCTTATTTCAGAGAAGTGTTTCCTTAGCTAAACATTATAACTCTCAACAGTGATTTCCAAATTGCTGGAACATTACCTCCCACCTCGCCACTGTAATCAGCTCTTTGCTTGGTAGGTATTCAGAAGGACTTTTGAGCCACTGTGCCTTTGCCAGCAGCACCTTAGAGCAAACACAACACATTCCTCAGCAAGAATTTCTTGGTATCACAGAAAACTTCTTACTCTGCAGATAAGAGTGTTAGGGAATTTTATCCATCAGTCTGATAGCCACTGCCACTCTGCCTAGGTTTGCTGGGAGGGGACAGGGAGGTGTCAGTTCATGCTCACATGTTGCTGCTATATAATCCTCATCATAATGTGATCATAAATAATCACACAGAGCTGCAAGAGCAAACCATCCCTGGTAAGAAGGATCCAGGATTAGCAATGACCACACCACTGGATTGCAGCCAGAGACTCCTCATCACTTACTCCCCGTGCTGTTCCCAAAGCACGGTGATACTTCTGTCTTTCCAGGAGACCTGTATTTGCAGGGAAGCTTGGAAACTCGGAGACGTAACAGATGTCTCCCTCCCCTTTAAATTTCTGCTTTTCTCTCCACTTACATAATGCTAATTAATTTGGGCTGAAGATAGCTGAAATCTCTCCGATTCCTTGCTTCCACAGCACACATTCCAGACTTGCTGCTCTCATAAGCAGTCTGATCAGCATTGCACTGTACATCCCTGCCAAATTCAGTGTGCTGTTTTAGCTAAACTCCAGGTCCCCTCCTGCCCCCAGAATATGAAATATCCCTGGTTTTTAATGGATGTAGTGTAGCATAACTATTTCCACTGAGAGCTAAATGTTGTTTTCCAGAATAATCCTTCAAAAGCATTTCTTAATTACTATAAAGAAAGCATTCTGTCATCCTAAGGAGAAAGATCTTTAAAATTAGGTGCACACAGAAGGGAAATAAACCCACTGAAATGGAAGGAATCCATGCCAAGGAGATCCTATGAGCGGAAATGCAGTCACACGATAAAGTTCTACCGAAGGGTGGAAAGGAACTCATGGGAATATCCAATATTTAATCTAAGAAAATGGGTTATCTCATGTCACTGTGCTGATCTGGAAATCAGGATGATTCTGTAATTTTGGCATCACATGATGTGTGGGAAGAGTTGGCAACATGAAGCTCTAGTGCTCTTCAGGCTCAGCTGGCAGCAGCAAGGCCATGTCTGACTGGCAAAATGGATGCTGGAAAATCCAAGTACTCACTGACCAGAGGCTGCAGCACACCCAGGGGAACAGAGCTGGGCTGGAAGAATCCAGCACCCAAAGCTACTGCTGGCATTGTGAGAACTCATGTTAATTTTTAGGTGCTCCCTCGAGGGAGGTTTGGAATACTTTGCAGCTGTTCCAGCAATTTAGGAGCAGATTTTTTTAAAAATCAAATTAGCTAACGAAAAGATGAGTTCCAACTCCCAAGACTTGCACAAAATTTGTCCCAGTGGTTCAATCACAGATGAGGAAACAGTCATGGCACAGGACCTGATATCTCATTATGAAATTCCCAACACCCACGGCACTGTGTTAGCCTTACAGCATTTCTAAGCCCAAGGTAATCAACAAATCCCTATGATTAGCAAGAGTCTGGACATCTGTTTGACTGCTGAACTTGTGCACTGTGCTTCCCTTTATTTTGTCTGCCTGCTTGCTTCATGTTAGAAACCCTTCAGGATAGCTCATTGTTGTTTGGAAATCACACAGCACAGAAATAATGTCTCTACTGCCACCACTGTCACATCATTGTGACTTCATCCTTTAGCTTTACACCACTAAAAAAAAAAGGGGGGGGGGGAAATCAGGGTTTATATTTTATATATTTGAACTAAAAATTGGATTCAGCAGGCTCCCTCTAGCTCTCTTGTGCACATCATGGAAAGAGCCCATCATGTGAAGGATGGAATCTTGCTCACGAGAAGACCTGAGCTGGAAACCTGAGCTGGAAAGTAGAGCCTGGAAGAGAAGCTGCAACAAGTCAAATGTGACATGAGCTGACAATAACAAGTCAGGGAAACCTGACCAGTAAATGCTGCCTCAGAGCATGCCAAAAGCCAGAGCCATCCACCCCTCACCCCAGAGCAATTCCTGTTAGTGTAATCTATCTGTATTGAGGACTATCCTGAACCAGCCGTAAGGTAATGAGAGTTCCTGAGTTTTCTCCATACTGACCATGTTTTCTCTGCCTCTATTAGGATATCCTTTAATGAGCCTGGGAATGTACAAGTCTGATTGACTGATAAGGCCACAAGAAGATTTATGCCATGAATTACCTCCACGAAGTCCCAGGTCTGTCGCTTTTGGCATGTCTCTGCTAATCTCATGTGCAAGGCAGCAGCCCTGGAGATGAGCTCACTCTGGGGGAGCAAAGATCCCTGTTGGATTGGTGAGAGAATGGAGAGGTCATACTGTTTCAGATAGTTCAAGAAAACTGCCTGATGAACAGAACACATGTTACAGAAGGAAGACGTGAGCCACTGGGAGGAATTGCAGGGAGGAAGCTGTGGCAGGAAAAGCTCACACAGCAATGAACTGACACTGACAGTATTTCCCAAAGTCTGACAGACATTTCTTCACGCTGTGTTGCTTAGGCACATCCAGATTTCAGTGCTTAGACCCCCATGTGCTTGCCCCTGCCTTCCTTTCCTGTTAATTGCCTTTCCCTCCCTCTGATTCCCTTTCAGAGATCTATCCCCCCCAAATCATAAACAAGCATGAGCTTTGCTGTCATTGCCTTCCTTGGTCACTTTATTTTTAACCCTTTGACTTCTCATCCACTATATGTCCCTTTGGACAGAGATATCTACTATTTTGAGAGGGCCAAATTTTGGACTGCTCAGCCCCTTTGTTATGAGTATGTTTGATTAATTAAATACATTCTCAGCACTTCAAATGTCAACAACACAATAAAGTCCTGTTTGAAATTTCAGGAGCACAACCTGGCTATCCTCAACCATAGATCTGCCTCATTTGATCACTCTCAGTGCTACTTCCCTGCTTTCACGCTAACGGAGCTGTTCCAGTGCCCAACCAGCCTCTGGGGGAAGGACCCTTCCTTGATACCATCCTAACCCTCCCCTGACACAGCTCCAGCTGTTCCCTCAGTCCTGTCACTGGTCACAGAGAGCAGAGATCAGTGCCCCTCAGGAGGAAGTTATAGGCTGCAATGAGGTCTCCCCTCAGTCTCCTCCAGGCTAATGAGAATTGGACACTCAGTGTACCTGAAACTGCAGAGGGAACCTCAACAGGCAAAATGTAAGAACTTACTGTGGGCTGGAACCTGGCCAGCTACCAAACTTCTTGTCTCTTGCAGAAAGTGGTAATACACAATGGGAGGTCAGAGCTGCAGTCTTAAGTCTCATGAGTAAAAACCAGACTCTCAGCAGGACCCTCTAACACTGCAGGGAGAGAGGCCTGGCTGGTCCCATCACACATCTCCTGCTGCTGTGGCTTTGCCACTGCAACTCCCACACTGGAGCAGCACAGACTGCTGGCACCAGCTGAGCTCAGCTCTACCCTGCACAGGCTCCTGTGGTGTTTCCAGCACACAGTCAAAGACTTAAAGAGCCTCAGTTTGTCAGGAGGAATAGGCTGTGCCCAATCCACCCTGCGCAGAGCAGATGAATAATTACAGCAAAGGGCTTGAGGCAGTTCACAAAGGACCTAGTGCATAAGGCTTTGTTCAAAGGCGAAATTTCCTCCTTACCAAAGCTCATAAATATCTTTCAAACTTACGCAAATAAATGTGCCATTTTTCTCATCGTACAGAACCAGTTTTTCTCAGGCAAAGCTAAGGTGGCTCAGTTCGTGCAGACATGTGGGGTTTGTACTGTTCCAGCTCGTGGGCTATCAATGGAGAGAGAGGAGGAGAACGTACAACTTTCCGTATCAGCATAGATGGCTCACTTGCTGTGTGCCTGTGGTTATTCTGGCACTGCAGTACAGTTTAGCTCTCTGGGACAGCTCCCTGAACAGACTGAAGGGCAGTGCTCACATCAGTCCTGTGAGAGAGTCATAGAATCACAGGGCCTGGGTTGGAAGGGACTATAAAGCTCATCCCATTCCACTCCCCTGCCATTGGCAGGGACACCTCCCA
Source organism: Acanthisitta chloris (assembly GCF_000695815.1). Taxonomy (NCBI): domain Eukaryota; kingdom Metazoa; phylum Chordata; class Aves; order Passeriformes; family Acanthisittidae; genus Acanthisitta; species Acanthisitta chloris. The sequence continues at coordinate 34,390 of NW_008692927.1, read as the reverse complement.
CTAGCCCAGGTTGCTCCATGCCCCATCCAACCTGGCCTGGAACATTGGCAGGAATGGGACAGCCACATCTGCTCTGGGCAACCTGTGCCAGTGTCTCATCACCTTTACAGGGAAGGTTTTTTCCTAATATCCAATCTACATCTACTCTCTGTCAGTGTGAGTCCATTACCCCTTGTCCTGTCACTTTAGGCCCTTGTAAATAGTCTGTCTCCATGTTTCTTGCAGGCTCCTTCAGGTACTAGAAGGCCACAATTAGGTCACCCAGAGCCTTCTCTTCTCCAGGCTGAACAATCCCAATTCTCTCAACCTTTCCCCATAGCAGAGCTTCTCCATCCCTCTAATCACCTTGATGCCTCCTCTGGCCTCACTCCAACAGGTCAATGCCTTCCTGTGCAGGGACCCCAGAGCTGGAGCAGCACTGCAGGTGGGTCTCACCTGAGCAGAGGAGAGGGCAGAAAAGGAGGTACCAAAACTCATCAGTAATAACCTGACAGCTGTTTTCACAAAGGCATTAAGGGAGACCTACAGGATACTTCCAGGTACATGCCCAGCCAGCCAGGAAGCATGTATGGAGCTGGAACTGATCCTGGGTCACACAGCAGTCTTCAACAGCAGCCAGACTATCCTTCTCCCAGTTTCCCACAAAACACTTACTGTATACTCACAAAATAAATTTTAAAAAATGAATAATTAAAAAGCAAAATATGTCTTAGAGTTTAACAGCTATGAGGGAGAATGTTTAGCCACAAAAGGTATGGTTTTAATAATTGATTGCTGCTTTATTTAGCACAGAAGCTACAGTCTTAGATCAGAATTAAAGCCTTGTAAATGAGCTCCTTGAAAATAGCCAGTCAAAAAAAGTGGGATAAAATTTTAGTCACAAAGAAAAGGGAAGAAAAGAGCTCTATAAAAACCTAACCTGAATGGAATTAGAAAAAGGCTTTAAAAACATAACACATGAAAATTTTCTTATCAGCTCCATAGGATGGATGTGACCCTCACAGATTTATCCCACTTGCCATGCCACCATTCCCATCACCCTGCAGGAATTCCATTCCCTGGACAGGCAGCACTGCAGGAAGCAAACAGCTTTGCCTGCCAGGACTGTCTCTGGTGACCACAGAGCCCAGGCTGTAACTGCCCAGGCTGCAACTGCCTAATTGCTTCTCACCAGCCCTTCCTCTCCCTCACCACTCCATCCGGCCGTGCCACCACCAGCACCACCAGCAGCAGCACCAGTTGTGCTGGGCAGCTCTGGAACACAGCAGCTGTTTGGGGTGTTTGGGCTGTGAGGAGCGAAGGCAGCAGAATGGCCCTCACCACAGGAAGCTGAGGGAGGAGAATGGGGTAGAGCACACAATAAATAGCATAGAAAGAGGAAGAAAACTTATTTTTCTTGATTACTTTCCAATACATTAATAAAACCTGCTTACTTCATTTACTCCTGAGAAAAGGAGCGTCTCAGATGTGTTTGCAACCCAGTTGCCATAACACTGTACTAGTGCATGGGACTAGGATAGCAAAATGTGTTGAAAAAAGAGACTAATGCTGCTTTCTAGTTCCCTTAACCAGTTCACAGGCTAAACTACCTGAGTACAAAAGAGAGATAAACAGCAATAGTTAGAAATTTGTAGCAACAATTTAATTTTTATACCAATTTGTAGCATGGCGACAATTTTTCAGTGTTTATTTCTGTGTACTGTACTTTTTCAGTTGCCAAGACCTCTGGCTGGGCATGGAAGTGCAATAACCTTTTTGTTTCAAGGATTGTTGCACACTAAGAGAGGAGATTATTTTCCACTGCAGTCTGTACAAAACTAACATGCAAAATACATTCTCTAAGCCCCCAAAATTCAAAAGGAAGACCAAAAATGTAAATGTGCTTTCAGGGGTGAGTCAGCTAAGATGATTCTCCCACTCCTGAGCTTGGAAATTACTACTGAGCTTCACACTAAAGGATATTCAGGCTGGAGTAGAGGCACAAAGTGCAATCACAGTCCAGCCTAAGGACATCCTTTTCAAACTGCAGTTAAGCATTCACTGAAATAGTTCCATAGCATTTCTGAGTAATTTGATTGGCTTAACCAATATTCAGAATCTTATTTTGAGGTGTGTTTTCTCCCACGTTTTCAATTACCATGTAGCCATCACTGCACATCATTTGCTGTACACTCAAAACCAATTCAAAAGTCAATATAGATGGTAATCAAGTGGAAAAAAAGTACTGAAGAAATAAAGATACCTCTCCACAGAGGAACACTGAAGGCCTATAACTATGCTGCTGCCTTAATGTTAAAGAAAAATGAAGTTGGCTACTTCCTCCCCCTGTTGCTCTTTCTCAAGAGAAGTTCGTGGCTGATGCAAAAGGCATGCTGCAAATCAAGCTCAAGCTGCACATGACAGACGTGGGACTGGAATAACAAGGATGTCACAGCCTCACATTCAGATACAAAAGCAGAAGCTGCATGAGAACCATCAGTTGGGCTTAGAGGGAATGAAATGTATCTGCAGAATTGCAGGCAGAATTGCATGCAGAATTAATCCTCAAGAAGGGAGAATTCCAGAGCTCCAGACCAACAGGCAGAAGGAGGTGAGGAGTCTGAGTGTGCCACAGCTGCTCTGCTCAGTAGTTAATAGTAAATAGGATATCCCTAATCTTTTCTTTGGGTTGGTCACCTCTTTTGTGGCAGCTGTAAAAGAAGAGGCAGAACTGGTTGCAGAGGGGAGGAGTTTTCCTTATGAGATAATTCTGCTCATGAGAAATAAATTAGAAACATTTGGAAAATAGGGTGTGTAAGTTATTACTGCCTGAGGGCAGCAGGAAATTATGAGAATAATAGTGTATGCATGTCTTTGGCTATTATTTACCTTGGCATTCAATAAGCAATGTGTAGTTGCCAGAGCAACTTCCACACCACACGGTACAAAAGTTACATGTAAGTCATTTCTCCCTCACAAACAGAGACATCCACACATACCCCCCAAAAATTGAAGTAAGAGGGTGACTTTGATCAGGAATCCTGGAAGTAACAGCCTCAGGAGGAGTGTCCCTCTTTTTCTGGAGTAAATAAATAACTTCAAGGAATTCTCTGGGCTGTCAAAGTGTTCACTTCAAATCCAACCCTGAATACTACAAAGTGTCCTTGGCTGGAGTCTGAGCATGGCCATGGTGCCACAGGAAATCTGCATTATCACACACTCTGCTAACAAACACATGGCCATGGTGCCACAGGAAATCTGCTAACAAACTTTTCCAGCAGTACTTGTCACAAGTGGATCCTGTACTGGATGCTAAATCCTCACTAAATCAGACTTCAGCTAAGACATCCCCTCAATCCTTTGCATTCAGTCAGTGATGACCTAAACATTCTCAAAGTCCAAACCAGAAAATACATTTTAAATCATTAAAAGGGGGAAACTACAGCAGCCAAGGGCAGGGGCAGACTGAACTGAGCAAGGCCTGATTTACACTCTGTTGCAGCACCACAGGGCCTGGCACCTCCACCTTAAGGGTCAGCACATGGTTATTAACTTGATATAGTAACCAAAGAGCTGAAGGTGAATTCAGAACCTGATTCCTTTGTCATTAATTTATTTTGAAAATTTATGGACAGGTAAAACATCATGATTTAGACAGGAAACCCTTCACTAACTTGCAAGATTCACATGCAACGTCATAAACTTTCTTTATGTAATTGGAGTCCTGAGGGTGTTCCTGCAAACTGCTTTAGTAGGACAAAGCCACTCTGTAGAGGAACTCTGGAAAAAAGGCAAAACCAAGGAAAGATATTAAAATGAAGTGGGATGCAGCAGAAGGCCAAAAGGAAAGAAGAGACAACAAAATTAGTTGCAGGAGATGGAACAGTTTTACATCTAATAACTCCATGGGGGTTTGAGGTCTTAGGAAAAGAAAATGCCTTAAGCTGTGAATGGGTTTATGATTGTGGATTGAAGATCTAACAATACCCAGTGGGTGGATCCTGCAGTGCCAAAGGACACTCACAATTACAGTGCTCCAGCTGTTTGCTCCAGCATTCCCTGGATTGTGGGGGAACACAAACGACAAACACGCAGAGCAGATGCTGGTGGAAGAAGAGCACAAGGTCAGAGCTCCAAACCTGAAACGACAGTGAGATGAATCCAAAGCTCACTGCAGGGTGCTGAATGTGAGGTGTGTGGTAAGAAGGCACACCAGGGCAGTACAGCAGAGTCTGTGTGAGGCAGATCCCAAACCTCAGGTCTGTGGTGGCAGTGCCAACACTGCTGCAGGGCTGGGGTTGTGGGAAACCTGCACCAGCTGGGTAAAGCTGGGGTGGAACTGAAACTCAGTGAATTTATATCCCATGGACAAAACTCTCTTCCTTTTCACTTATAAATGATACCACAGGGCAAGGTTATCCTCAGAGTACCATCATTTATTCTAATAAAAACATTTAGATTCTGAGCAGAAAAAGGGACACAATGCTAAGCTGAGCAAGAGTCCAGTGAAAGAGATAAATCAGTTATTGCCACAATTTTTCATTCATTATTCTCATGCAAGTAAAGTTCACTTTCCCTGGAGTCTCTGAACTTTATTCCCCATTTTGTGTTTGACCTTAGGATCTAAATGTAGCTTAGAAAAATTAGCCAGTCAGAAAGCAGATGGAGGACATTAATACAAATAAATAACTTGGGGTTTTTTTTCATTTGGGTTTTATTTTTGTTTGTTGTATTGTGGGTTATTTGTGACTTCTCTCCTGAGCATTCACCATGTGTGGCATTTGGGTTTTTGTTTTCCTTGTTGCCTGCCACAAGAGCTGTTGTATGGGGGTGAGTGCTAGGGCTTTGTCCACTCTCAAGGTTTTGCAATGAATCTTTCCATTTTACAATGTTTTCTTAAAGCTCTAATTTCTGTGGCCACATGACTGTCTGGAACTTTTGTTTTAGGAAAATAAAAAGTTGGTTTCTTAGATTATTTTTTTTTCTGCTGTGGAGAATAGGGAGAAAAGCAAGAAAAACCCTCAAGAATCACAGTTTCTTTAATCCCATGGGGTTTTTTCATTCATTTTTTAAATGTCCATGCCATAATCCAGTTTAAAAAGTATCACTCAGGAAGCAGATGTAATATGCTGTAACTTGGTGTCCAAATGAAGTGTGATATAAAAACAAATTAAAATTGCACAAAAATACGCCAATGAATGGAGAGAGACGCAATAGCAGGAATTAGTGCTCAAGGAAGGGACAGACCTGCAGGAAACAATTCTGTGAGCTGTGGAGACTTCTGGAGTGACTCTGTGGCAGCTTCAGCTCATCTAAGAAATGCTGAACACAAAGGACTGTCACTGACTTCAGCTCAGTGTAACTGAGCACTCAGAAACCTTCCCTCAGGTCTGTGAGCTTGTGAATTGGGCACCACAAAGGTGACCTCAAACATTCTTGAAGTCTTACCTTCCCCTTCAAAAGGGGTAGGATCTGTTTCCTGATGGACTGGGCTCTTTAGATATCCCAACAGTTGTCAGATAGGAGGAACAAAACTGAGATAGCACAGGCATCTTTGTCCTCCACCCGCAGGAGGGTGTGCAGCCTCCCGGGCCAGCCTGGTAGTCTGTTTGCTGCAGATAAGCCAATCTGTGACTTTGTTTCTTCCCTTATGAAGTGAAGATGGCAAATATTGACTTCACAGCATATTCCTAGAGCAGTTTTGAGATCTTCTCAGAAGGACAGTACAGTCCTGAGACTGCAGCCTCACTTTGTTCCTTCCCAGAGTGGATGATTTCAGCCACAGGATAGTGTGGCCACAGGACTAGGACAGTGATCCTCCCCCTGTGCTGGCACTGCTGAGGCACCTCCAGTCCTGGGGCAGTTCTGGGGCCTCACAAGGACATTGAGGGGCTGGAGAGAGTCTAGGGAGGAGAATGGAGCTGGAGAAGGGGATGGAGCACAAGGAGAGGCTGAGATAGCTGTGGGGGCTCAGCCTGGAGAAAAGGAGGCTCAGGGGGACCTTCTCTCTCCCTACAACTCCCTGCCAGGAGGTGCAGCCAGGTGGGGTCATGCTCTGCTCCCAGGGAACAAGGGACAGGAGTAGAGGAAACAGCCACAAGCCACACCAGGGGAGGTTTATACTTAATATTAGGGAAAATTTCTCTGTAAAAAGAGTTGTCCAGTCCTGGCACAGCTGTCCAGGGCAGTGGTGGAGTCACCATCCCTGGAGAGATTTCAAAGCTGTGTGGATGTGGCACTTAGGGACGTGGTTAGTGATGGCCCTGGTAGTGCTGGGGGAATGGTTGGACTTGATGATCTCAAAGGTCTTTTCCAACCTCAGTGATTCTATGAATCTGACATGCAGCTGACTCTTCCCAAGCTGAGGAACACAGTGTGACTCCTGTGCTCTCTGAGGCAAAAATTACCCTCCCTGCACTGTGCAAAATCAATGAAAATGCTGCAGGGGACTGAGGCTGCCAGCTGGGAAACACTCAGGAGTGCTATTTACTGACAGAAAGGGGACATTTTCTGCCTCTAACCTGCAACTAAGGAGAGACACAGGGCTGCTGGTAGAGCCATGTATGTAGAAGTGGCAGCACAAGGGGAGTGAGCCCAAAACCCACTGCTAAGCTCTGAGAGCACAGGATGTATGAGTTTACCTGCCAGCACAAGTGAGGAAGGAATAGGTAATGCAAAAAATGGGCTTGATGCTCATCTCGGATGAAAATTGCACCTTTAAAGGCAATTGCTGAATTATTCCTGTTTAAATCAAGAGAGATCAAACTGGTAGCTCAGTGGGGGCAGCAGTTGCAGAGCTGTGCCTGGCTGAGGGGAGAATTCAACGTCAGCCCTGCACATTTTTTTCTCTCCACACATTGCAAAGCTTCTGAGATTCCTTGCAAACGCCCACAAAGGGAAGGATCTGTTATTTGATGGAGATGATTTGGGGACTAAGGCAAAAATCTGATGTTGCCCAGTGGCTTGAACTGAATGCAGTGCAAGCAGCTGCAGTCACAGACAAATCTCCAAAGCTCTGTGCCTGGGAGGGTTTCTCTCACTTGCTTTCTCCTTTTACCCAAATGCACTCGGAGAAAGACCTGCCTTTTACCTCTCCTTGTTTCAGAGCAGTAGTTAGGGATCACATGCATTACAGTGAAGGGTATGCAGGCACTGGCAAGCTGCCCACAGACTGCTGCTCTGATCCATGTTCCTGTACTCTGACCTGGAAATCCTAACGTTCATTCCCCTTTCATAGGAGAAGAGAAGCAAATGTCAAAACTAATTTCACCTACATTAAGAGAAGACTTCCACTGTACTGTCCTTGTGCTTTCCTTCCTACACCTCTGTCATCCTGCTGACTCTTAGGGGGGAAAATTATTATTTTGACTGTGTAAAAGTCAGATTGTGGTGAAGAATTTAAGGTGGAGCAAACAGAACAAATCCCTATTTAAAACGGTACATAATCCATCAGACTATATCAGCCAAGAGGGTCATAACCCAAACATCACTTTTTTGTTGGGGTTTTTTGGTTAGTCTTGCAGTGTTTTGTATTTCTCACAAAGACACAGCTCTTAGAATCAAGATCTTCCCTGTCAACTACAAGATAGTTTCTGAAATGTGTAGAAAGCTCTGGAAAACTGAATCCTAAAGGCCGTCCAGCAAGTGAAAGGAATCCTGAACAATCTCTTTGTTTCTGGGATCTGATTTATGACTTTGGTGCACTTTGAATGGTCCATAGTCATATAAAGAAATCAAGTTGCAGTTCTTCCTCTCCTTTAAAAATTTGGCTTATAAATCAGTCTGAAGGAGTGAAACTGCAATGTTCTAGGTTTTTCCTGTAGCAGTTTTAAGCTAAAATATTCAGCACTTTCTTGAAATCATTCCTAAATGCAGTTAGGGTACATAAAACTCCTTCTTTCTATTTCTATGCACTCCTCTGAGTTCAAACTGTCAGCTGAGCATCTAGAAACACCAAAGCTTACTCAATATTAATGTCCTTTAATTACATCACCAGTTCTAAGACAAAGATAACACAACACCGTCAGGCCTACCAACGACCACTGGAAATTGTGTGGCCAAACATCCAGTCACTACCATGAAAAGTGTCATAAAACCCAGGAACTGTAGCAGTCTCACAAAAACACAGCAAGAAACAAGAGCATTAGGGGGTAATAATTTAGACTGGTTTACCATGAAATGTCCTAGGACTAATGAGAACAAAAAGCTGAACTTGAAGGCAATGTCAGCACTGCTTTCCTGTAAGAATTTCTCTGTCTCCTCCCCCCATATGAACCACTACATATGGCAGAGCCCCCTATGCTCTGACAGGATTCCTCCTTTCTACTGCTTCAGCCCATGAATCCACTGTGTCCATCCCTCTCCATGTCTCTGAGCTGAACCAGGCCTTAATTTTTTATCTTGCACCCACATTCAGAGAGGTTCTCTTCTCTCTGACCAACAACACAATACAAGTTCCAAGGGAAGCATATTAATGATTATAAAGAAACAGATACAACCTTCTCACAAAGTTCTCAAAAGAACCAAACAATTATGCTTGTGCTAACCTTGAAGAAGAGGAAATCACAGCCAGCCAAAGGGCCCAGAGTGCCTCAATCACCCCAGCTGAGCTCCAGTTCTAAGATGAAAGTGCTAAAATCTTTCCCTTTTTAGAATAGTGGCAAAAATGATGGCAAGCAGCCACGGGCTGAGAACAGCTGCCCCACCCCACAGATGAAAAGCAGGAACATTTACCTCCAGTTTCCTTCTTCATCAGACTAACCTTTGTGTGGAAGGGAGGGAATTGAAAATTCAGGTTCCCTGAGGTTCTCTCAGGTATCCTTGTCCTTTAAACAGCAGGGAGCCCAATCTGCAGTGAGTGCATAGGCATGTGGCATGTACTAATGACTCCCACACCACACCATTCACTCCTCTTGCTTCTGGATATTAAGTTTTAGCTTTAATCCTTCTCTAATGAGTGAATTTTCACAAATTTTCAGTTGCCAGTCATACTGCTGTGTGGAGGAGAGAGGAGTTGACTTCAGTGTAAGGATTTGGTGTGCAAAGACAATCAGAACTTGCTGTATTTACACTAAAGTGAAGCTGAGGAGCAGGTACAGAGCTGCTCACAGGGTGAACTATTGGTTGGGCTGATGTATTGGCATGGGAGTAATTCTTGTTTCTCTTGTTTCTCATCTTTACTTTTAATTCTGATATTTAAACTGCTGGCACTTCTGGCTACATCCTGCCAACAATTTTGTACAAGAGCAGCACATTAGTAGATCAAAACATACACTAGATGCAGCCCTAGAGTTTTGCTTTGGACTAGGTTCAGCCTAGTTCCATGGACTGAGCATCCCTGCTGTATGTAGGGACCAGGAGTGTTCACCAGACCAAGCACTGGTTTGGATCTTTACATCCCAACTGGGGGTTGTGCTGCTCCTTTAGTACCTCCAAAAGAAGCCTAGTTAATGCATTCTAAACCCACTCCAATGCATGGAAAGAAGTGATTAGGGGACTCCCTTCAAAAGTGCACTATTGCTTCAAATCAAAACCCTAATTCAGGTAAAGCCTCTCACAGCTGAAAAGTAATTGAGGCAGGGCTCAGGCAAGTGGTGTTCTGATAAGGGTTTATTATCATCCCTACAGCCATTACAGTGAACACCAGCAGCTCAGTACCTTCGAACATGTTACTATCCTTAATTTCTGTCAATCCCCTGCAAATCTTTCCCCAAACACAGAAAAGCCTCAGATTACACACAATGCAAAGATGGATGGTTTGTGGTAAGCCAATGTCTGAACACAACCATATCCCTGCCCTGAACAATGGAAAGAAGAAAGATGATTTTAAAAGGTACTTGGATATGTTCCCTGCCATGCACAGGATATGAGGACACCAAAATATTACTGGCTAGGCTGTGGTTGATAGCCATCAGATTTAGGAATCCCTGTCACACTGAGTGTGGATGTGACATGCTAAGCTGGCACAAAAGCAGGGATTACCCACTGCAAAGATGACAAGATACAGAGGTAGAGCAGATACTGGTGGATCAAGGAGCTTTCTCTGCTTCTGCAGCATAACTGATCTGATCAGAATTTTCCTTGGGCTTCCAATGCAGAGTGCCCACAGGAATCCTACCGCAGTCCTACCTTTAGTTCCAAATGTGACACATAGCAGCCCCAAGGCAATATGAAGAGCTGACCTTTATAGATTCTGAGATGCACCAATGACCAAACCCCATCTCATGGCCCACTCAGGTCCATGGAAAAATTGGTGCAACCTGGATGAGTCTTCGCTGGCTTTGCTTCCTCAGCAACTCATTTGCTGGAGTTTGGACACATGTGCATATTCATATTGCACAAGGCACTACAGAGGGAGCACAAGCTGAAACCCTTCCTTGGCAAAACCTCCTTTTGAGCATCTAAAAGGTCTATGTGAATACAGCAGCATTTTTCACCATAAGAATACAAAGACTTATCACCTAGAGTAAAAATATTGCTTTAAAACTGATGAGACCTGCCCCCAAGAGCATCCACTGCCAGCTAGGCAGCATAACCTACATAGTGCAGGCTATCTTAATGCTCCTTCAGGATTCTGTGCTGCTGAACATTCTCCCTCCAGCAGCAGCTCTCAAACCACTCAAGGGCAATGCTCTGCTTTAACACTGGCCTTGCTTAACTGTCTGTGCTTGTCAGACATCCCCCACTTGGATGGAATGAGATGAGACCCTAGATAAGAGCCTTTCAGGACAACTCCCTTCCACTCGCCCTCCTTTGCTGCCTACAGACCTGCCCTCAGCAAAGAGCTTCTCAGTATTTCTCCTGTCCAACCAAATCAGACACTCTGAGTTCAATGCTCTCTTTTTATCCTTCCACATGACACAGGGCAATGGGGAAGAAGAGCTGAGGGGGCAAAAAGATGAGAATACTTTTCTTCTTTTGTGTACATTTAAAAGGAGAGGGAAGAGAGAATGTTCTGTTACTCTGTGTTATTTTTGTTAAATGCCTTCATAAGCCTCAGCTATTTTCCACAACTAATTTCAGAGCCTCTTTTTCACCTATAAGAAACTCCCAAATACTGTAACCTGTTATTTCTGGTGCATCCTACTATTCTGCAGAAAATGCTTCTCAGATCTCCATTTCTTCACTGACACTACCCACTGGTACACCAAAACCAGATTCCTTTCCTTCAGGGCAGACAGTCACTGCTTTACCTATTTTTTTTTCTAAGAAAATCCCAAATGTGTTTCTTTCATGCATCCTTCAATTGCTGATTAACTAACTACTCCCACCCTGGAATATCAGCCTGTGTATTCCTTGCGTGTTGTACATCAGGCTGAGACTGTAAATTCCTCCAGGCAGGCATCTGCCTAACCTAAATGTTCTAAAAAAATGGAGATTGGGTCAGACTGATTCTTTTTCAGCTGAGGGGGATTCAGGCAGAAAGAAGGACAGAAAATAACCATAAGGGCAAAGAGGGAAAACAAAGAACAGTGGAATGAAGGTAAGGAAGGAGAAAGGAAAAGAAAAGGATTGCTGGAGACTGGGAATAGAGAGAGCTAATCTATTTGATGAAAATGCAACATTAGCAAGCACAGTGTGATTTGACAAGTGTGAACAAGCCTACACCAATGTTAAAAAGCACTACATCTGGCAATGTGTCAATGTTTAAGCAGCACTTTCCTTCTTCTTCCCATGCTGGGATTCTGCATCCTTGATATTCCCTCAGATCCACTTCTAAGCTGCTTAGGTCTACAGGAATACATTTGTAGTGGTGGATTGGACAGAGAGCAGATATAAATTGGGAGTAATTACAGTCACTATCATTCTCTCTCTCCCCAGGTTACCTCATTACAAAAGAAAAGATCAGCAAAATATTGCAAAATGCTGATCTCCACCCAAAAGCAGAGAGTCATTTACAACAGAAACGTTGGGGTTAACCATATGGCATTTAACCTGCCTATCCCCTTGTGTGTATTCCTTTTACTCTAGCAAATATATGGCAATGAGATCACTTGTCTTTTGGAATACAGCAACAGTGCTGGGGCACTAAATTCGGCAGCTGCAGAATCTTAACCAGAGCAGGATACGTATGGGAAAGGAATTTTAAAATTTCCTAGAACAACTTTCTCTCAGAACTCATGTTGATATTTTTCTGAAGGCAAACTAGGCTGTGTGTAGATACATGTGCAGATTTGATTGTAAGGCTTAGCAGTACATGTTATCAGTATGCACATACATCACACACTTGCTATTTTTATGGACAGAAAACTCCCAGATTGGCTACATGTCAACTGATAGTTTTTAGCAGGTTGATCCTGTGTGGTTCTCAGTGAGGGCTGAACATTTTTCTATGTTTTAACCATGTTCAAACACAACATTTTGTTCTTTTTTACCTCTGGGTGCACCAGTGTGGATCCATCACTCCTGCAAGTCTCACCCTCTTATCTCAGTACAAACTAGAAAGCTCTATATTTAACAACATAAACTCCCAAATCCCTTGTGCCAGTTGATTTTGGAGGTATTGTGGAAGAAAAATACTTCATTCTGCTCAGAGTATCATAGTATGTGAAGGAGTTGGAATGGAGCTTAGAGATCATCCAGCCTCAACCCCCTGCCCTGGGCAGGGACACCTCCCACCAGAGCAGGTTGCTCAAGGCTTTAGCCAACCTGGCTTTGAACACTGCCAGGCTTGGGGCAGCCACAGCCTCCCTGGGCAACCTGTGCCAGTGTCTCACCACCCTCACAGGGAAAACTTCTGCCTAAGATCTCATCTCAATTCCCCTCTTGCAATTTCTCCCCATTACTCGTCTCATCCTCATGACTGTTCATTGTCAATTTAAAACAACCAAACCCACAGCAACACAAACTTCCTGTTACTTTTCAAGCTTTTGCTCCTGTAAAGCTCATGTGAGCAGATTGTTGTTTCTTCTCATATGCTAAAGCATTTGGAAGCTATCAGTCATTTGGAGGGGGAGACTAGAAAGGAAATTCCCAAGATTTTGCATGTAGGGCCAAATTCAGCCCCTGATTAACAGGTGCAAGTAG
>NW_008692927.1:0-21324 GCF_000695815.1 Acanthisitta chloris | reverse complement strand
AAACAGATTTATCATCTAGATAAAAATAGTTTCTTTATCCTCTGCACTCTGTGTCCTGAGCTGCTGAGGAACTCCTCAAAATTCTTTTGTTTTTGACAATAAAATGGTTCCCATGGCAACACCATCTGATGTCACAGAAACAACCCACGTGAGGTCATAAATCCTTCAGAGGGAAATATAAAATCACAAAGGAGGCTCAAAACTTTACATATCTGATTTGAGGCTGATATTGCCTTCTTTGTTCTCTACAACTTAGTTTCACTCTCTTACCTTTTTTTTTTCTGCTTAAATATTTTATTAAAGAAAAAAAAAAGTGGAAAGATTTGTCCCAGGAATTTCCTGTTGGCTGTTGTCCAGAAAGCAGAGAATACCAGCAATAATGTGAACAATGCAAATTTCTCCTAGGCCTGCCTGGAGCAAGCTTCCAAGCCCTTCTCTAACTTGGCTGAAATATGACAGTGTTTTGGAGAGGTTACTGGGCTCCACGGCCAGAGGTTCGTACAGAAACATTCCAGTTTCTCTCCAGCTCCTTCCCCCTTCTCCAGGCTCCAAGTTACAGGAATCCAACAGTTCATGTTATTGAAATAAACATCCTACTACCGCCCAGCAAAGAATCCTTTAAACAACTGGATTTGCAAGGAAAAAACACAGCTTGGATCTGCTCTATGATGAAACACAGGACATTGCCAGAGTAAAGGAGTGGAGTAGATGAGATGAGACCATCAGCCAAATATTATGTCAGTGGTCAGTTCCAGGCATTTGAAAGGGAAAAGCCAAGAAAACCTGCAGAATTCAGTAGTTGGGAAATAATTTCCTCACCCTTTTCCCTGCCTAGCAGTGGCTATGCCCCTCAAAAGCAGCGTCCTGGCACCACAGCACACACACACATACTCTTTTCCCCGTTCTACCCCTTGGCAGAACTTGCCATTTCCCTGGTGTAACCATTGTCTGTAACTCACTGCTCCTAAGCACCCTCAGGACCAGCCATCTCTGAAGTGGCTCATGGAGTTGAAATAAGGAGTTAGGCAGCTCACTGAGAATCTGCCTCACAAGTCAAGAGAGACATCAGCAGACTTTCGGGTCATGTGATTGAGGTTTTAAGAGCTGAATTTTTAATGTGCTCTATATGTTAATACATATTTAAGAGTACAGATGTGTTTTTCACAGCTTCCATCCAAGGATCTCAAAACATTTTTAAATGGGTTTCTAGTTTAAGCTTCTCTCTTTTCTGAGGTAATGCAAAGGATGTTCTACCAGTGAGAGCTATCCAAGCTCCCAAGTAGAGCATGGCAGCAAGACCAGACAAAAAACCCCTTATTGTCTAGTCCAAACATCCAAAACTTAGGAGTCAGGAACTTGAAAAGACACTTGCCTAAAACAGAGACTATATTAAAAAGAATACACTTTTAAATTACCTTTTTCCCCCAGTCTTACAGTGCACTGAGTTGCTAGTTCCAGCCTTTCCCCAGCTGAGAAAACTAGGAGTGTGCCCTTTATGTAATGAAATAGAGTTCACATATTTGCATTACTTCAGGAGCTGGGACTTTCTGAAAATACAACTGTCCTGAGACTCAATAAAATCAGGAGAGCTGGCAGCACTGAGTTTAGGACAGGAAGTAATGAATGGTAATGCTTTCATTCAGAGCTCCAGGGATAGGTAGAACACAATTGCTAAAGTATGAATTTACACCCGGCTGTGCTTAAATATGCTCCCTGAAAAAAACCTCATGTCTCTTATGACCAGAAGAGGCAGAAGTTTCCAGGTGTGTAATATATCATTATCAACAAATACCTCGTACTTCAGTGTCTCCTGAAGCTATGCAGGAGCTACAGGTCAGAACTGGCTTCAGGAATACTTTCTACTCTACCTTTGCTTCCTGCAATGTTTGGCATTCACCTGTGAAAATACTGACTCAGAGCAGGGCAGTTTAAAAGATAACAGGATCCCAGCCCAAGCTCTGTGGCTGTTCCACTAGTGGGATGGAATACACTCATGCCAAGTGCTTCAATCCCTGCAAGGAGTGGCTAGTCCAGACACAACCTCTCACCAAGCACTGATTGAGTTGGTGGAAGTTCAATTCACTGCAGCACAGCACTGTGCCTACAGGTACAGATTGCCTTTCCACAACCACTGAACATCCTCAGAAGGTGACAGTGGATGGTGGTGAGGGCTGTGGGTGTCAGAATGCTTTGTCTGGGGAGCAGAATTCCAGGCAGGGCTGTTGCCATCCTTTGGATGTTGGCAGCAGAGGGTAATTACCAGTGATGACCTGAGAGGGCTATATATACTTGCACCACATATGTGGTCATGGAAACCACCACAAAACTGCTGTATTTTCAAAACCATGATATAAATTTCAAACTATTATATAAAGTGGCTTTATACTTCACTGCTAGGGTGCACTAGCCTCTTTCCATACCATTCCCAGCATAGTTACTATAGTAACTAATGCATTGCAAAAGAGAGGAAGAAGCTAAAAAGAAGCTGAAAAAAAAAGCAAACTTAAAAAATTATGAAAACCAAAGAAGGGAATTGTCTTTACAAAACCTAAAAACACACAGTGAAGACTGCAGCACAGTTGTATGCCCATTTGTTTGGAACTGCCAGCACCATCTCACTCAGGATCCTGTCACTTAAATTCATGTACAACACTTAGCCCAACAGTTCTGTGGCCCTGAGCACTGCAGTACCAGGCAGAACTAGACTTCATGAAACAAAGATTTTATACCCTTCATCAACATGCAGAACTGCATAAAGAACTTCCTCCATCCTCCAATTAATATTGCAAAGCTTTCAGATCCATGAACATTTTCATAGCTTGTATCAAATGTTCATCTTTGGGAGGAGAGATGAGTTTCTGAAATCCGTGAAGAGTTTAAAATTTCACATTTTCAAGTTTCATGTGCAAAGCAACTGTCTTTGGCTTTGGCAGAGCAGTGTGGGAGTGACAGATCGACACACAAAGTAATAGAAACTGTTACATAATACTACATACCAAAGAGAAGAAACCTCAGCAGAACACAGGGCTCTCTTAAGTCAGGGATTAAAGAAGTTTTATGCATCACTTTACCTGTGTGTATATTCATACAGTGCAGTCTGATTTTCCACAGCCACATGCAAATCTTGATGTAAAACCATGATATCATCCCCAGATTCACCCCATTGCCATTCTGCAGCTACACAATGCAAACCAGCCGTGGGACAGCAAAACCAGAGACAAAAATAGAAATTCAAGAGCTTCAACCAAATCAGCATTCCCTTGCCTAAGGATATTCCTGATCAAGCCTATAACTATCTCTCTGTCTGTCAGCAGTTCTTTTTCCTCAACCTTCTTTGATATTGTCCTATCAGTGAGTATTTTTTTGGTCAAAATATTGTTCTGTTCTCTGGTGTCTCCATGAGACTGTCAGGAAAAGCTACTCTCCCCATCACGTTCTGGAGAGTCATTTAAGGGATCCTTTCTGCAACTGACATTTTCCAAACACATTTTAGAGAACGTGAAAAGCAGTAAAAATGGTTTCTACTAAATCTCTTGGGGCTGGATAGGTCGAGCCATTAGCTATTCAAAGGCTCTGGCAGCTGCTCAGAAGTCGCATGTCAACCACACAAGCCAACCCGTTTGGCTCAAAGGCAGACAAAGAGCACATGGAAACCTGCCAGCACAACCAGTTAAAGAATCAAAACATAGCAAACCATGGGGAAATTTTTTTAAGACCTTCTTTCATTTTGCAAATACTTTGCAAACCTCAAAACCCAAGCAAAGTCCAAAAATAAAGGGTTTGCCACTGGTTATTTGGGTTGGCTGCAGCAGATGTGGCAATAAAGCTCAGCTTCAGGTATCAAACCTCCCAATCTCACTACCCACTGAACTAATGGCTGTAAAATAAACCTGGAACAACTAGTGAGGGAAGAACTGCACAGCAACTTGACTCATATCCCTTTGTCCCTTCCTTATCTAGAATCTCAGTGGTAGCTTTCAGAAATTTAAGAAGAAAAAGAAATTGGATTTCCTACTCAGCCCAAACTAAAGCATATAAAGAGCAACTAACAAACTGTTCTAAGCTCTTCCCAGTGAACCTGAATTGACAAGTTCACCTGTCTTTCTCATTCCTTTTGATTTTCCTGCTTCCTTCAACACACAGAAAAGATAGCACATACTCTTCAGACAGTCTAATATTTTTTTAATCAAAAGGAAATTAAAGAAGAGGCAATGATGTACATTCCTTCTGGGGAAAGTAGAAGCCTCATTCCTATCCTGTCTTAAAATAGCCTGATTGAACTACAATATTTGCATTACAATTCTGGGTCAGCTGCACCATGGGATTAGGAGTGCAGATCAGAGGGTTGTGTAGTTTTTATTTTCAGCCTTGTAGATTTTTCGCATTATATCCATTCTGCTGCACATTCCTCCTCATATTGTATATCGATGCAGTTTGGAACAATTGGAGAGGTTTACTCCCTGGATATTTGGAGTAAGAAACAAGGCCTAGGGCAGTTTTATTCATTGGAAGTGGAAATCTTTGCTGCAGAGTATCAGGTGTCAAAGTAGACAAAAGAGCCTTTGATTCCTTTCAAACATTGATTCCCATTCTGATATTCTCTATTTCTGTGTCAAATTGTACCATTCTTTCCTAAAGTACTCTGGATTTTACCTGGGCTATATAAAATGAGGACCAAGTAATCCTTATGAGGTGTCATCTGGTATAAAGTCCTCCCTGTCAGCCACAGCTGAACAAATGTCTACCACAGCCCAGCACAAGTTGCCAATTAATTTCACCTTCTCCACATATTATATGTCCAGTTCTTGAATGTATTTTTATCAGCATAATTTTAAAACTCATTCAGTGGAGCTGCTGACAGGTCTTGGTGGTCAGTTCATATGTACAGTTCAGTCTGAGCTATTCAGTCACCCAGCCCAGGTGTTTTCACATTTCCCTTCAGGCAGCAGCAACTCTAAGCAATGCACGGATTGCAAAGGCCAATCCACACAGAGCTGCATTTCATCCTGCTCTCACTTCACCCTCAGTGTGCAAGAAGCAGGGCACTTGTTGAGCACAAAGGAAACTTTCAGTATTAATTAAAGCTATCTAAAATCATTTGCTGAAAGTGGCTGCAAGAATATGAAATATCATTCTCTGCCACAGACTGAAATAGTGAACAAATCTTCAAGATTGAAGAGACTATCTAGTCCCTAATCCTGAGCAATGCAGCAATTAGTATATTCTAGGAATGATACTCGGTCTTAGTCAGTGACTCTACTTCTATCATATTTCTTAGAACTGTGCTCCTCTCTGCACTGACTCATAGTTAAGGAGAAATTTCATCATCTCTTTTTACCTCAAGAAATTACACTCCTTTGTATAATCTTTAATGGTTTTCCCCCAGAGTTTCTCCTTAGGGTTTTATGCTGCATGTTCTGGGTTTTCTCTTGTGACTTTCTGAAACGTTCTACATTATCAGACCATTTCTCTCTTACATTCCCCTTCCAAGCTGTACATAAAAGAACTCCTTTGATTTACCTTCATGAATCAAACCTCCAGATATTTCATCCTTAGAGCTGATGCTGAGATGTATTTCCCCTACTTTGTAAAGATCTTTTCTTAGCCTAGAACTTGCAGACAGACTATAATGCACACATTTTTAGGGAGGAAATCACAGGATAGGAGCAAGGAGCACAATCTTTTCTAGGAGAAGTCAACCCTGTACCAGGGAAGAAGATGCTTTATTTTCATTAGATAGTTTATCCTTACCACGTCACTGTAATTTCAAACTGACCTCATCTTCCTGATGTGAGAAATGAAAACACTTGGCTTTATTTGGATAGCAAAAAACTTTTCCTTTATTAAGACAAGAAATGGCCTAGACAAGGCCAAGCAGCTGATGAGCTGTAATTACTTTTGTGATTGATTAATAAGTGCATGCCCTATTATATTTGTAATTCCCTTACTATCCTTCCTGATACACCCAGGAAACTCACTCAGTGATTTCTATACCAGCGTGATCTGTGTCATGCAAACAGAGGAGACAAAAGAACTATCCAGTTTCATCTCTGTAGAAGATGTTTGATTCTCTATAATCTGAAATTCTGATGAAGAAGCCAGAACATGACATAAATTCCAACATGACACACCAAACTGATTAAAAGCTGCCTGACAGGCCTGAAAATCTAACAGTTTGGAAAAAGCTTCCCCTCTCACCCTGCTTGACATGAGTCTCTGCTTTGAGTGTCTCCTGGATAGATGATATATATTCTACAAGAACAAAAAAATCGCTTTTCTTAAAGCTACTTACATGTGTACACAACAAAACTCCTTCTTCCTCTTCCCCTTCCTTTGCTCTTTGTCTCTCTCACTTTCACACACACAGCTGAGACCTGAGAAGGAAAAGCCACAGTTACCTCCTCAGCAGAAAACAGTAACAGCATTTCATGTATATTAATGAAGATGCATTAAACATCTTTCACTGTGACTGAGCAAAACAGTGTTTGAAACCCAGAAGTTATTGAGAGGGGGAGAGAGAGTAATATAGAAATAAACACAACAGTCTGAACAAGCCAAGGGCAACACAGATTTTTCACTTCCCTCACAGTAGCATCTGTAATGGAGAGAGCACATCAGAAGTCTCATCGGGTTCTGTGTGCTGACTTGGAATACGACACTCCTGAGTACTTCTTTATGGTTTAATTTTGTTTAATGTTATTGTAGCTAATATCCACTTAGAAGCATGGAATTAAAATGTTTTTTTGTTACTACTAGCATATTTTTCTGTTTGGCAGGCTGATTATTTAGTCTTCCTTCCTAATGGGACCTGAAAGGAAGATGATGTGCAGTGGGTTTGTGCCCAAGGATTTTCTGCATTGCCCAGGGTGGATCGGCGTTAACTCACTCCCTCTGCTGGCTCGGAGAAGATACTATTTTGTTTAGGTCCTACAAAAACAAAGTGTGTTTACTATTCATTTTCTATAAAAAATAACAGTAACATTTAAAGGAAAATCCTGCTAGAACAATTCTGACGCCCTGTGACTCCCTCCCAAGTGACTCCTCAGGGGTTCTCACCAGCCACATAGCTCAAGTCCAGCAGCCCAACAGGCAACACCTCCATACATTCATTGCCAGCCTCAGATGCGATGTCATAGAGCCTTACACCATCAGGTTTTCACAAAGGAGTACACCTGACATAGCTATCAGTCATGGCTATGAATATCTTTTGGAGGAAATCAGCAGCAGTTACAGTTTTAAAGAGATAAACCCGAAAGATGGATGATGAGCAAACCAATAGTGTAAAGAAGGAGGAGCCCAGTTAATCCCCTGGATAGCAAGGGGAGCCCAAATGGAAAGATTCAGTCCTGCAGGCCTACAAAAAACTGTTGCCAACAGCAAAGAGAATTCCTGGTGATAATACAACCCTCTTAGCCCACCATTCATGGCTCTTAGTTTTTCCTCTAATAATTGTGGAATTAGTGCACAGAAAAACAAGGATAGTCTCAACCATTTTGCAGCATTATGCAAGAACCACCTCACTATCTGCATCTAAAATACAAAGGTCTTTTTCAACCTTACAGCTGGCCCTTCTGCTCTTCCATCATCGAGGTTGACACAGCTGACAAGTTTATCTATCTTAGCTGTACTCTCCCTAGCTCAGCAATAATTGCTGACAAGTATCTCTCTGCTTTCAAAACAAGCTGAACGCTGGGTTTGCTGCAAAATCATGTCTGGAGTGATGAAAGGATCCTGTACTCACCCTGAATCTCTTTTCCAAGAGTCTGGTTTTATTTCTGCTATTCTTCATGATCCTCCACAGAACTGCTGTCTCCAGCAGTGAGACCAATTCCTCCCAGGCTGTCTGCTCAGGAGTCTGAGAATCTGCTGACATGACTATGCAAGAAGCACTGACCTTCCATCTCCCAGTAGGTCACCTTCCATTGAAACCCTCCTAATCCTGTGCAGAGACCACAGCCCACCTCAGAGTTTGTCAGGTCAGTGCAACAGCACTGAAATAAAAGACTCTGGACCAAGAGATGTGAACACAAACCTGCTACAGTATTCCCTCAGTATCTATGGCAAAATGTACAGACAACCTGGTGAATGAAATAGAGAAGAGAAAGCTAAACCAGAAATAAAATCAATTAACACCTTCTCATCACTTCTGTTCCTCCTAGGTGGTCTGTTTCCAAAAGGCAGTGTGCAGGGATGGGAGAAGTAAAAACTGTGTCCCACTGAAAGAGCTGTCACCATCACCACCCACTCTAGGATCAATGGTAACAGAAAAGCTTCCAGGAGCTACAGAGCCTGAGTGCCATAAGGAGATGACCAGAGACAAAGGTCATGATAATGACAAACAGACCTAATGCATTCTGTCCAGGCCACAGGCAAATCCAGGCCAGACACTTTTTTAAGGCTGGCATTAAGCATTGCTGAAAGACTGCAGAGAGATACATAATGAAAATAAATTATTTTAGACTCCTTTCTTTTAAAAGTCATTTTTTTCAGCTCCTTAACAGATCCCATCAGAATTCAGCTTTCCTCGGGATTTCTGATGCTCTTCTGGAAAAGGCTTGAAATATTTTGGACTTGAAGACAACAAACATAATTAGAATAACAGGTCTCTCAATGACAATCTGAAGGACATCTATGTTCAGGAACCTCTGCATACCCTCAGGAATGTTCTGAACATGGTGTGTTTTGATCTCTGGTGTGAGTGGCTTTATAAGAGAGTCATGCATGCAGTGAGAGTATGTTTTAGGATAATTTCCCTAATATTAACATCACCTGGCAGGTCTGTGACCACTGACTGCAGAGGCAGCTCCTACAAGGTGACCTTCTGCTCTCCTGAAGTGGAAGTAACACGATCTCTGCAGAAGTGCACAGCACAGCTGAGAAAGTCATTAGAGAGACACAACTCCCAAAAACTGAGGAGCTTTTCCTTTAATATATTAAATGAAGCTGCCTTGAGGCAAAAAAAATATATTAAATTACCACCCAGATGAACCAAATGTCATATGGGACTCTACAGGTATGGAAGTAGGTAGAAGAAGTATAATTTTTATGGGCCAAACATAAATCCATAGGACATATATGGCTCAGGGTGTGACAGCTGACACTAACAACCATGCATTAAGAAATAAAGTGTCCTAAAAGGAAGTACAGTTAAATCCACCATTATTTTATGTTTTAACTTCACTTGACAAGTGCTGTGTACTGTGCAGCTGGAACTACCTGGCACATTCTGGCAGTCTAACACATGTGGATGGACACAGTGCTTGGCTGAGCATTGCTGCCAGACTCCCCAGTGTTGGCATACAGGTTGAGAACGACTTGCTCAGCATTTACCTTGGCTTCAGAGGATCCATACAGATGTGTGTGCCAAGATGGGAACAGGCCAAATGTGTAACTGCATAGTTTAGAAACAGTCCTTTCTAAATTTCAGTCATCTCACTCTCATTGAGTTGAGCTTTGGATTCCAGGTTGGGGCAAGAACTCTCTGTTTGCATCTAAATTGGTAGATGTGAAAGAATAAGAAGGACAAGAATAAACTTTCATGACCTTCTCCCACACTATGATAGATGAGTAGAACCAAATCACAGGGTCCCAAGAAAAGTCCAAATCCACATTTTCAGGTCAGCCACTCTGTTCTATTACTTCAGTCATGTGAATCAAACCTCTTCATGTGAATTCTTCCAAACCTCAGAATTATTGAACTAGACACCTAATCTTTTCAGATGCACACCACAGGACTAAAGGGTTAACATTTAAAGGTTTAAGGTTTGACTCAGTAATCAGGAGGACACTGGTATTGCCAATCTGAGAGAAAATTTAAGGCAGGAATTACCTCCTGCAATCTGCTCAAAATCAAACAAAACTAACAGCAATGATGAAATAAAACAAGGCTTGTTCTCCGCAGCGATCCTTGCACACAGAGCATGTGAGTGCAGTGGAAGGGAAGCTGCTCTGGGCTTGGAGTGCATTAGTGCTCCATCACCTGCACTGCCAAGGGGAGTCATCACTTACTG
The DNA here is from genome assembly GCF_000695815.1 of Acanthisitta chloris. Taxonomy (NCBI): domain Eukaryota; kingdom Metazoa; phylum Chordata; class Aves; order Passeriformes; family Acanthisittidae; genus Acanthisitta; species Acanthisitta chloris. The sequence goes on along the minus strand of NW_008692927.1, from coordinate 11,314 downwards.
AGAGTGCTCTCCTGATGGGCCCTTCTGGGACAGCTACCCAGCGCTTTCCAAGGGTAGTTTGGAGGATTCTTCCCTTTTTGTTGGACAGTCCCCTGGGTTTCCAAACCTCATGCATTATGGATAGGATCTTAATGGAGACTGGCTGCCTAAGCACTGCTTGCTGAGCCTCTCAGCTCAAGACAGTCATTGCTGCTCTGTGCTTTCAGCTTCTCCTTCCATCCTGTGTAAATGCAGGTTTTATTTCTGTTCTATCTGTATGAACCCCATTAAATCCAATTCCGCTTATTACCAACAGCTTTCTTTAAACTCTCCCAGACACAGGACAAATCAATCTGCAATTACCTGACCTGTTTCCAGCCCAGCCCAGGCCACTTGGACTGGTCCCTCCAGTTGAATAATTTCTTATTTAGAGAACACCTCCAGCTCACTGCCACCTCTTTGGCACTGCGCAGCCTGCTGCCGTGCTGTGCATCTGTGCCTTGCCTCATCAAAAAACTACAATTCTTGAACAGAAATGCCCTCAAATTACATCTCTCCACTCTAACACCACACCAGAACATTCTCTGTAGCACACACCACACCGGCATCAGCTCTAACAGTCAGTGGTTTCTGCAAGTGCATCAGTGATCTGACTTCAGACAGGAAAGAACTTGCTTACAAAATATTTGACAGTATCAAGAGACAATTAATATCCAATAACCTCTTAATGAAGAGTGTCCCAGATGATAATGAAGCTTTGTAGCTATGTCCTAGTCTTCTTTAGCTAAGAAACTTGAGATATTTTATGAAGATTACAAAACCTCACCATTGTTAGATATAGAGGAATGTGAATGGGTTCATGTCTTCTTTTACAGAAAAGAAAGGGGCAAAAGAGAAATACTTTTCTTCCACAAGAGTTATCTCAGTATTCTATGACTGCTCAGAAGAGAAAAAGTTTCAAGAGGGTGCACTAGGGCTCCTTTCTTCATGTCTTTTCCTGGTGAGGATTGTAGCTGTTAGAAACAGAAAGGTGTTGTTTTGAAAATGATGTCAGCATAGCTTGATAATAGACAATAAAACTGTCCACCCTCCATGACAGAGGATCTACTCCTTTCTCCTTGGTGGTTAGCTGTCCCTGGTCTTTACTACAAGTGGATATGAAAACTCTTTCTATGAGAAGGCAGCACACTTTTACAAACCATTGGAAACAGGAGGTACTTCAGATTTGGAGGAGACTCCACAATGACAGAGCTATCGCTGAAATCAGGCACTTTGAGTAATACTTGAACTCCTGTACACTGATGCTGAGGCTGTTTCCAAAGACAATGAGGACTGACGCAGACAGGAACACTTTTCTCCCCAGAGAGGCTCTTTTGGGAAAAGGCTGATTCCCTGTTGAAGCTGGAGGAACCAGGAGCTTCCTGCAATGACCTCAGATGGAAGAGGGTTTGCTGACGTATCACCTGCTGATGGGCACAGTTTGTAATATTCTTTGTCTTCCTTCTCCTAATGAGTTCTCACCTGAAGGTTTCTTGGAGGGATTTCCCTTTTAATCATCCTCTTATAACACCAGTAGAAACATTTCAGGCTGTTACACAGGCACAACATCCAGAGCTTTCCCTGAGCTGCTCTGCTTTTATTGTCTGGAACCAATCCACAAAGAAGGAACAGAGTCAGACTGAAACGACCAAGAAGCCACAATAGAGATATTGGAAGTAATTAAAACTGATTTTGTAGTTAGAAATGGTGAACTCTTTGGAACCAGAATATGTCTGGCTATTTTAAGAATTGCAGCAGGTCCTTGTTGAGCTGTATAAGTGACTGGCACATACAGACAACAGCTAACAATAAATATGATGGCAGTTTGTAAAGTACAGATATAAAGTGGGAGCAAGATAAACTGTAAAAACAGACAATAAATCCTATTTTTTGTTCAACCCTGGCCACCTCACTTGTGTTCTGTACAGAACCCTTCTCTCCAAGGATTTAGCCTATTCCAGACTCTAGGAACAGGATGAAAAACAGTTGTTATTTAAAATATAGAATGGGAAAAACTGCCATGGACTGGTTTCCATTGATTTCTCTTCCTCTAGTTACATGGGCCCAAAGTCAAGTTGGATAATAGTCCTTCTTGCATTAATGGTAAGTTTAAAGATCTGTTGCTTTAATCCTCAAGGCCTGGGCATAGATGCTGTAAACCAACCAGCCCACTGCTGACAAATCCAGGGAAAGGCAGAATTCCTGAGAAAGGAGAGACACAGCAATCACAAAGCACTTCCTTTCAGCCACGGGTTCTAGCTAAACAAAACTTCCTGCTCACATAACACTGGAGAAACGCAGAGCTGCTGCTTTTTCCACGTGTGGACAATAAAACTTGATTTTAACTGGGGCCTCTGGGCATCAGAAGAGTTCATGTGAGTTCAAAAGAGGGTAGGAAGCTGCATTTACTTTGGGGAAATCCTGAGTAAAATTAACTTGCTTGTGTGCTCCATAACACACTCAGAGTGAGCTTAACATATCTGGGGTGTGTGAGATCTTCTCTGGATCCTGCTGGCAGCAGTACCCACTGCCCTGACCCAGCTGCAGGACTGCTTGAAATCCAAATGAATGGAGAAAATCCTCAAATACCAGCCAAACAATATATCTTCTGGGGAGGAAATAAGACAAAAAAGCCAAGATGACACACATATATGGGTTGTCTGAAGGAGAATACTCCAGTTATGCCTAAGCTTAGGCAAGGCCAAATACAGAAGTCCAATTTTCCTTGGAGTAACATAGTTTTTCTTTCTTATTTCCCTTCACTGGCCACCACTGTTTCTTCCTTAAAGCTTTCAGCATTTAAAGACCTTATATCCTCAAGGATAAGTATGACATAGACTTACTGCTGTAATAATATTACTCCCCTGGTGAATGTTTTTACATTGGGATAAGCATATCCATATGGTAGGATACGCTGGACTGGCTAGAGCACTGGAATTCCACCTCTGTGGGTAGGTAGGTCAGTAGAAGTTTCTCTGTGGACAAGGCCAGGAAGATTGGATCCATGGCCCATCTCAACAAAACCAAGTAACCCACTCTTTTCTCCAGACGTAACAAGGGCAGCCTTCCAGTGTAGCTGCTGTTTAAACACCGTAAGGGCCATAATTGCATCATCTTTTTTCAGGAGAAACTGGGGATTCCTCATCCCTGGAAGTGTTCCAGGCCAGGTTGGATGGAGCTTGGTGCAACCTGGTCTAGAGGGAGGTGTCCCTGCCCACAGCAAGAGGATAGAACGAGATGAGCTTTAAGGTTCCTCCCAAAGCAAACCATTCCATGATTCTATAATGCTCTACACCAACAGCACAGAGTCAACCAATTTCTAATGAACTCCAAAATCCTGGTTTCCAGGTCTGATGACTTTTTAAATAACATCCTTATGATCAGCCACAAAGGCACTTTGGAAAGCATGTAAATGAAGACACTGTTAAACACCTCTGTGTATTATTATTCCCTGGCACTGTGGGTGGGTGACATTGGAATGAAGAGGCTGACAGAAGAGAAGAGTTGGACAGCACAGTTTGCCCTGGCTTGGGAAGTTCTGTAGGCACAAAAGGCAATCAGTAATGTCAAGCAGATGGCTAAAAACAGGAACCAAAGCAGAAAGAGAAAAAAACCCCAACAAGTTGCTTGAGCAACACACACACATTTACAAGGTCTCATTGGCAAACCAGGACAATGAGTCTTTTGTACAAGGGAAATGAATTATACAACATTGAGCCATATCACTCCACACACAAAGCTGCATTAAATGAATTGACTGATTAGCAAATCAGACATCAAGAGCTACTAAAAACTGCCCAGGAACTCTTACTGCTGTATCCTTCGTATGGACACATAAATGACATTGTATTGTTTTAACGAGTCAGAAATTCCTCTTATCACATGTGAACATCACAGTCCCTTTACAGCAAAGAGCCAGCACAGATTCTTTTTTTAGCCCCAACGTGAGGAGCCTTTGCTTTTGGAACAGGACAGTTCAAATTCTATCTCCAGTTAACCACAAAGCCCCAAGTGACTATAAAATGCAGTAGTGACATCTGTACAGCTTCAGAGGCCACAGACTTTCCATATTCTAATTACTACATCTCATTACAATGAAGAAAAATCACTTCTTTTTTTTTTTTTGAGTCACAGATGTGAAAGGAAGATCTTGTGGTTAAAGTAAAAGGATTCACAGACTCCAGAGGCCTAGATTTTTTTCTCCTTCCAACTATACTGCAGATTTCTAGTGCAATAACACTCACTTTCTTCCACTGAGTGTTGGAAGACTGAACAAATCTGTGCTCATAAAGCATTTTGAGGTCCTAATTTAAATGCCTTATACTGTAACAAAATACATAAAATATCTTACAAGAAGAATTTTTATTATCAGAAATTAGAAAGTTTGAAAAGAGGAGATATTAAATTTATTCTGTGGGGCTGCTTTTTGTGTTAACTTTATTGTTAGAACATTGAGCAATTAGGGGACACTATACACTATTTGAATTTTCAAAGTTGTAATCCTTGATTAAATCATGGCTATGTGAAAAAAATCTGTACAAGATAATGTTCATTTCACACAGTTATGCTAACCTTTCAGTCTCTGTAAGGCATCAAAGCAGCATGTAAATCACAAACATTGGTTCAGGCAGAAATGAAATGCCACTGGTATGATGAGTCACACCATCACAGGGTTTTCACCACGTACTTCTAAGGTAATGGTATTCAAATCTAACCCAGTAATAATCTGGGTGTCTATACTGACAGGAAACTGATTCTTCACCAACACTTCTAGTCTTCAGCATCTTCCTTGGAATCCCTGAGGTTCGTGTGAATGCTGCAGCACAGCTGGCAGGATAAGGCATGCAAAGCTGTGTCCAAAAATATGCACTCTGGGTGTGGTAGGAGGAACCAGGTCAGGGGACATGTGCCTTCAAGCCTAGGTGCTAACTGGGTAGTACTCCCAGGTGCAGGAAAGCTTTCCTGGTGAGATGTAGTGGAGCAGTGCTCTTCTATGAAAAGGGTTTTCCATACCACATGGCTTTGGAAGTCACTGATGGGCTGTCGAGAAGGTAATGAGTTTTACTCAGGCACCAAACAAATCACTGGGTATGAATCTCCCACTGAAACTCTAGAACTAAAATACTTCAAGTGCTAAATACCTAAGTTTCTGCAATACCTAAATGAGAAAAATCTCTTGTGGTGTTTTGTGAAACATAAGTACGTTAATTCAGAGGGCACTCCACACTCACTCCTATTAAACTTGGGCCATATAATAAGGGAGATCTGTAGAACCACAGCAACTCCTGTGCCCCACCAGCTGGAAACACAGGTATTTCCCTCTTCCAAACATTCAGACTCATTGTACCGTGGTGGGGGATCTCCAAAGCATGAGTCACCCTAAGTGAAGCCACTTCTGGCCTAAGGATCTTGCCTAACTCGTTTTTGTCAGCACCAGATGCACAGTCAGAACTCTGGGGTTTTGGTTCCTGTTCCATCTGCAGTTATCCATCCTCACTCTCCAGCTGAGCTCACACTGACATTTTGCAACACACAGTTAACTGCAAAGTGAGTGACATTGTGGTGGTGACACCAGAGCTTTGCAACCTGAACTCTCCAGTATAAACACAAAGCAGAAATGAATCCTCTGTCTCCTGAGCATTAGTAGTTCCTGAAAAGAGCAAACGCAGAATTGCTTCGCTGATGGTCAAAAATGAGCACTGTGAGGAAGGGACTGGAGGGCATTTTAGATTCCATGTTAAAGAAACAAAGCACAAATTGACTTTTTATAAAGGTCAAGTGAAAAATTGGATATCTTAAGGCTGCAGAGAATTTCAACTCTCTGTTCAGTTCTGTTTACATTTTCTTTTTCAAAAGAGGAGAAAAATGTTGTCATGTCCACCTTAATAGATGATCTGGTGTGGGACAAAGGAGAGGGGAAAAGAGAGAGGCTCCATTTGCTACAAAGTCTGGAATTTTAAATAATACATTTCTAGTAATGTTCCTCGATGGAGCCTATGATGTTGCCCTTTCACAACCCATTAAGACAGGAATAAAATCCATCCAGTTCAGTTTGTACATATCCTGAAGGTTCCAGCATTTGCCACATGTTTGTGAATTAGTGGGTTATGTGCTGAAACAGGTATTTAAGACATATAATTCATCCTCTAGGCTAAAAATACATAATGTAACAAACAATACCTGCACTGAAAATTAGATTTTACATTCCTTTCACATGGACTAAACTGTGTCCCATGTGAACTGACTAAACAGCTTTGCAGCAATTAAAAAAAAAATCCTGAATCTGATGTTTTAAACTGAACCAGTTTTAATCATTATGCACCAGGTGACTTTGATCCTACAGTGTGCTTTGTTCATGCCTTTGCTACACTCCTTGCTGGCTCACTGCTCTGTGGTTCACCTCCTACATGGGAGATGAACATTAAGCCCAAGGACACCACAGGCTCTGGAAGGGAAGGGAGAGGGCAGCCCTGGGGATAGAGCAGCAGCACTAATGGAAACAGCTAAAATCTCCATGAGCTGAAGCACACAAACAAAATAAAGCTTGTTCAGTCCTTCCTACAGCCCTTCAGTCTTTCCTACAGCCCTTCAGTCCTAACTACAGCCCTTCAGTCCTAACCAGAGACCCTCAGTCCTTCCTACAGCCCCTCAGTCCTTCCTACAGCCCCTGAGTCCTTCCAACAGCCTCTCAGCCCTTCCCCCTCCTTTCCACAGATACTCAGAGTTTGGTGTGTTTGCTGGGAAGGAGGTCACTCCCTTCCCAGGGATCACAATCATATTTCACACAGGGCTGAACAAGCTCCTCAGAACAGGAGCCACTGCCCCAGTGTTCATCCATCTGCACACAGGCTCCTCCTTCCAGCCCCTTTCAATGTCCTACTCAGGGTGACCAGCGTTGTTGGCCCTTTAATCTCTGCCTCACAGCTTCACATACAAACTTGGCTTCAATATTTGGATACATTTCCTGCCTCTATTTTATTTTTTTTTTAATACTCTTTTGAAGCCAAGTTGCTGAGTGAATCGTAAAGGGGGAGAATTCCAAGAGCTTTAGCTTCTCTGCTGTTCCCAGGGCAGGTCTGGGCCAAAATAAACCCCCACAGTGCCAGCAGCAGTTACTTACATCAAACCCCAAGCAGCACAGCCCTGCAGCTTCCCAGTCCCAACCATCTCCCATTTCCCCTCTTAGATAAAGCCTCCACAGAGATTTCTCACTTCTCCAACTGCATCCCTTCCCATGTTTTCCTTGAATCACAGAATAACCATTAGAAAAGAAAATGGTGAGAAGGTAAATATTCTCTCTTGGATCCAGCAAGTCTCTGCCCAGAAACATAGCCTGCTTCACCACAAAGCTTTTCCATTCCCACCCTCATTTCTGCTCCTTAAGAAAGGATTTGTTCCCAGTTTCAGAAATTAGTGGTTTATGTTGTGCCTTCCCCTCCACCTCTTCTGTTCACACAGAAAACTTGGATATCTAAATCAAATTCCTGTGAAAGAATTCAAGGAACAAATGGTCACTGTTGCCCTGATCTCAGGGTTTCAGTCAGACAGGACTGAAATGGGACATCCAGGCAGAGAAGACTCAGTAGGAGATATATTGCCAAAGTCAGGCATTGCACAAAAAGGATGGAATTAGTTTTACATTCTGGAAAGAAGCTTAATCTTAAAGCCTAAGCTACAGTAAGAAACCTGTTTCAAGTGCTATTTGATCAAATTAAAAATCAATCTGACTTTAAAGACTTTCATATTTTCTCTAAAATTTCACACTAATGGTAAGAATTATCAGCACTTTGATTCTTCTACCCAATTTGGGTGAATTTGCACCAGTTGTGTTCACATCTACTTTACATAAGCATTTACACCACAAATTCTGGTGACTGTTGTGTTTGCAAAGAGTGAATTTCAAACGTTTATGGGCAAAGATTTATTGCCCCAACCCTGGAAGTGTTCAGGCCAGGTTGGATGGGGCTTGGAGCACCCTGGGGTAGTGGGAGACATCCCTGCTCATGGCAGGGGGTGGGATGAGATGAGCTTTAAGGTCCTTCCAACCCAAACCACCCTGTGATTCTATGATCCTGTGAAGGTCTGCAGGAAAAATGTCTGAGCCTTTGATCCAACAGCAAACACAACACCACCATGAAAATTCCAGTTTGGTGATCATCAAGTAATGGCATAAAACTGTCTATAAGCAAGTCTGAGAGGCACAAAATTTCCTAAACTTGGACAAAAATGTCTGATCATTCATACTGCAAAGACAACAAGTAAAACAAAGGAAACTGAGGCATATTAAAAGGACAAATTATTCCCACAGCTGTCTAGTATAGAGGGTGGGAAACCCCACACTGATTTCCATGAGGTATGCTTGTAAATATTCAGATAAAATGCATCTGCCCAGCTAGCCAGAGACATCATTGCTCTATATTAATTTTTTTCCAGTATGTCTTCACACTCCTCTCCAAGAACAATAATTTTGTCCCTGGAAAGGCTGATCTGAGAAACAAAAGAGCAGAAGTGCTCTAGACTCCTGTCCCCCTTAGTACAGAACTGTCACTTGGATCACTTGGATTCTGAACCAGCAGCACTGCACACCACGGACCTTTCCAACCCTTAGGCCTCAGGGCACATATTCTCCTGAGCCTGAGCATAAACCTCATCCTGTTAGTGACCTTCTGCTCCTGGACTGAGGTGTCTAAGCCTGAACAAGAAGGCAGAGCTGTTGAGTCTCATCCTCTCACACATAGACACACACATGCACTTTTTGGTAATTGGTTCTGCTCTAATAACAGCTCCTCCTTTATGCTTTCCTCAATTTCTCAGCACACCTAGCTCCAGGGATGAGCCACTGCACCAACTCCTCCAGTTCACTGTGGCAGAAACAGAAGCATTTCATTCAATAAAATTTCAAACCAGTCACAGAAATTCATTAGACTTTTCCATATGTATTTTTTTCCTTGTGGCTGCAGTCCCCTCTCACTCCCATCACAATCCTTTTTTCTATTACCCTTTCTCTATTTCTGTATGAATCTGACTTTTCATTTTCCTTGCTCATGTTCCAGCTCTCCCTCTCTGTGTCTAACAGAAGCATTTCATTCAATAAAATTTCAAACCAGTCACAGAAATTCATTAGACTTTTCCATATGTATTTTTTTCCTTGTGGCTGCAGTCCCCTCTCACTCCCATCACAATCCTTTTTTCTATTACCCTTTCTCTATTTCTGTATGAATCTGACTTTTCATTTTCCTTGCTCATGTTCCAGCTCTCCCTCTCTGTGTCTCGCTGCTGGAACATTTTTTGAATATGATGGATGATCACCTGCCACAGCTTGTTTATTATAATTCAGACAATCAATTACACATCCCTAATGCTGGTTGTCCCACTGGAAATTTACATGCTCGGCACAGACCAATGTGAAAATGGAATCTCATTTGCCAAATGTCTTTCCGTGGGTACAGCATGATGATTACAGGCTGGTTGTTTCAACAGTTGTGTGTGTCTGACAATGTCATCACTTACTGCTTGCCACAGGTCACATTGCTCTAAGGCATTATTTATTGTGCTGTGCAGGCTCAGGCTGTCAGAGGACAAAGATGTTGTTAGAGCCACTGTGCTCCAGGCAGGCAGACAAGGTGGATCACACAGCAGGGACAGTCCCAGCACCCAGCACCTGCCTTTGTTCCCACTGGGGTGAATCCTTGCACCCTCTCCACCTTCTTCTCTTTTATGGATGACTGCCTTGCATCAAAGGGTGGTGAGCTCCTGCACTGACAGACAGGGCTCTGGCAGGGGGAAGTGCTGCTCATGCAGTTGAATAATCCCAGGACAGCCAGTGATTTAATGGAAAGCAAAGAATTGTGGAAAAATGAGACAAGGGGGGAAGCAAAAAGGGGTCCTAAGTGCTGAGCTAAAATGCTATGCATCAGTAGATGCTGAACCTGCTGGGAAAGGGTTAAGTGCATTTTACTGACTAATTGAGTGGTAGGGTTCATTCTTGCCTCTAGGTAGAAAGCAGGTGGAAGATCGTGCAGAGAAGAGGATGGAGAGTATGGACAGAGCAGCTCATCCCAGGCTTCAGCTGGAACCCTGGATTTGATGTGAAGTAGCCAGAACTTCAAGAAAAGGAGGAAGGATTTAAATTTCCTGTGTTAACTGTGTTTAAGAGCAGTTTCTGTAAGTATAGGGTTTAGAAATCCTGTATGCAGGATATTTCAACATGCTCAGCATTGCACATACATATGCCACATACACAGGATGTGAAGGAAGTCTCCTCTCCCTTAACAGGGGAGAAAGGCAGGGAAAGGAAGATACCCTTCCTGACTAGGAGCTAAATTTCCAACACCTTCCTGTTAACTGGAGAGAAGAACACAGGAACAGCCCCATTAAAACATCTTGCTGACTTAGGCTTGCTGTTCTCTCACACACCAGTCAGCTGCTTCCCTCCACCTCTTTCTGCTCAACCCAGACAGACTGGTTTGGGGTTTGTACCTAAAATTGCCTGTGTTCTAAAGCACCCACAAAACTAGTCATTCCTGGAAGACTCAGGTGGAAGACAGTGAGTAAATTGACTAGACTGATTTCCAAATGCCACTCTCGGTTGTGGAGGTGGTTGAACATTTTCAGTACAGCAGTTAATCAGCCAGATTAACCACTTCACTTAGCTACAATTATTCAGCATCTACATGGTTAATCTAAAGATGTGTGAGCTCAAAAATATTAGCATAATCTGCAGAAAAGCCATGACATTTATGACATAGAAAAGCAAAACCTAGACTAAATAACAGGTTTCCACTCCTTCAATAAACAGGACTAACCTTAAAGAGGGATGGCTGTTGTTCAGAGCAGCTATCTCATCAATGTGGAGGGCAAGCAGTGAGGCTTCTCAGGCAGTGAAATGGTGTAGCACTGATAACACTTTTTAAGATCTTATAAGCCACCTACCAGTGTTTTCTCAGTCCTGTGTGCACGTGAGGTCAGAGAAGAGGCCCTTTATTCTTCCTCACAAAATAAGGGCAAAGTATTTAGCTTTCAGGTGAGAACTATGTTCCCTGTGGGAACAGATGTATGAGATGTAGTTGCCTGTGACAGCAAAGGACTGGAGAAGACTCTCTGAAGCCTCTCTACTTAATGATACCATTTGTATATCCATGGGGCAGTGGTCAGCAAGTCTGTGTGTAGCAGATCATGTGGTTTATTTATTCATAAGTTAAAATCTCTGTCTCAGCAGCACTGTGAGGAGTAACATTGGTTGCAAATCCTGCTGAGTCAACCCAAATCATGACAAAACACTCTCACTCTCTGAATA
>NW_008692926.1:10109-10445 GCF_000695815.1 Acanthisitta chloris | reverse complement strand
ATTCTGTATCTTCCAACCCAAATTTGTTTATTTTTTCCCCCAACATTACTTTCCCATTTTGTGCCCTTGCTTTCACAGGCTAACTGCTTTCGTCTTTTTTAGTTTCAAGGTTTTTGAAAATTTATTTTTATGTTTTAATTAGAAATTCATCAAAAATATTTTTCTCTGAAGTTGCAAGTGAATTTCAGGCAGTGATTAGATTTGTTTCCCTGAAAATTTCCACAATTTTTACAATCAATCAAAGAAACAAGCATTGACAATCTAAAATATGAAGAAAAATGGTTACTCTAGCTGACAGCAATTGTTCTAAAATGACAACATAAGGAAGAATAACAT
>NW_008692926.1:4426-10068 GCF_000695815.1 Acanthisitta chloris | reverse complement strand
AAGTAGATTTATATTCTCAGAATCCAAAATCTCCATGTATTCTTAAAAGAAAAAAAAAGAGTTCATACTTCCCTTCTCCATGAAATTTCTATAGAAGCCAGAGGAGGGGTAAGGCCCCATTTCTAATCAATTTTTCAAACTCAGACTGCATATTTACCCTGATACTGAGAAAATCTTCCAAATGAAAGGTTCTAAACAGAATCAAGGACTTACAACTGTGGGAACCAGCATCAACCAGCTAGTGCCCACTGAACCACAGGCACAGAAGGTGTCAGATGTCAGTGTTTGAAATCATTCATATCAATAATTCCAGTTTAGAAATCAAGCAAAATTATCCTCATTTTTACAGATAAAACTGTGAATACACGACAATTTTAGTATCTTTAATTTTCCTGTTCGAAGCCCTTTTCTACTTTATTTTTGCTTCTGTTGTAATTATTCACAAAAGAGAACTGGATTATATACTCATACAGGAAAAAAATGGCACATGCATTATTACTACCCTCATAACATTATATCTTAATATTTTATCACAAGAGAGTTTGTAAAGTTGGTTTTAAAGTGCCATGCCAACTAAAAATACATACACGCTGCATGGACAGGATAAAATCTCATCTCTTTTTGTTTGCACAGATGATAGTTCTTATCATCAGAAGTACAGTTTGACTGTGATGGATTCAGGCTGAAGAGGGGCACATCAGTGGCATGGAAATGAGGTCTACTAAGACTTATGAGTTTATTCAACTTATACATACTTTGATTCTTCAGGACAGTTATCCAATGATAAAGGACATAGGAGGAGAAAGATTGGCATGCTTTGCCTGAGAGATGAGGAAGGTTAAGACCATTGAAACAACTTTTTTTATACATATATGGACTGGAAGGTATCTCTGCCACACCTTCTGTTTAAGTTCTCAAAACTCTGTGTCTCAAGAAGCAAAATGAAATATGTCTTCTGGTTATAGCTAGAAAACCTTCGCCTGTGCAAGAGGGTTGCTTTCACAGGTAACAGCCTTAAATGTTTCAGGAACTGAGAGAGAACAGCAGTTCACAATTCTGCCCTGTCTGGAATCACTTAAAACAAATTCCAGGAGCCTTGCTGGCTGCAGTATATCTGCATATGAAACAGAAAACCCATTTTGAAATCTCAGAGAGGAACTGTTGTCCAATTGGATCAATAAATTTGAAGTGCAGGACCCAACCATTATGTCCACACAACAGAAATAATTGCAATTGCTGCTAGGAAAAGGTAACATAACACAGCTGAGATTAGGTTAATGATTTACTTTGTTTTAAATGTCAATTTTTTTTCTATTTTAAAAGTTTTGAAAGAAAAAAAAAGATCTCTTCTTGTACAGTACTGGGAAAAAGAAAATCTACAGAATACAACTCCAAGATTCCAGGCTTAAAGTTAGTCTGATGATATATCTGAATACTGATAACCTGGGCACAGATCCATCTCCAGGGAGAGATATGCCTGCTATGATTATCTCTCTGGTAGCTGTCAAACAAAGAGATGTCATTCTGTCTACAGTTAAACAACAACAGATGGAACAGACCCACAGCCAAGGTAGGTAACATCACTCCAGCACTTTCAAATAGAACTTCACTATGGTTTGCACCAGTTGAAGATCTGTTCCAGATCTCTATTCCAAAGTGAGGGTTAATCTCATCTCTAATATAAACTTGAAATCACCACCAAGAAGCTACTGAGGAAACTATAAGGTACAGCCTTATTTTTGTAGTGTCTTTATGGCATGTATCCTCATCAGTCAGGCTTTCCACTTGCTTCAGAAGACATTTAGCATATAAAGCCTCTCCCTTTCTTAAATTCATGAAGTGCAAGTATCCTGAAAAAGCACAAAATTCTGGGGATAGAAGGTGTCCCATTTTACCTCATTTTGCATATTTCATCCGACCAGTTGCCTGAATGGCTTTTGCAGCCTCCACTGAAAGAAACAGCAATTTTTAGACAGCAGCTCATTACTGTAATGACATTGCTTAAAATAGGTCAGATGATCCAAATCCTTCAAATACACTTCTCTCTCTCTTGAGCATAAAGGCACATAAACAACTTGCACTGAGTATGATATTTATTCTGCAGTTCTTTACATATAGGTGCGATAAGTTTTAGCTGTAAGATGAGAATTAATTGATAGAGCAATTTGGTTACAATTTTGCTAAATCATAATTCTCATGCCTTCTGCAATATTATAGATAAATTAGGGATTAAGGAATGAGAAATATAGTTTCTAAAATGAATACTATGATTTGAGGCCATTTTATCTCCCAATCAAAATAAGTGATCCAACAAGAATATATGAAAATATTGCATGCATGTTTTCATATACAAAAGAATCTCTTAGAAGATAAATGGGAATAGAAAGAATATTCCACATTTACCAACCTTCATTCCAAAATTCCCATAAGACTAATGGCTTATATTATTTTGATGCAATATCATATTGTTTTGGCTGGAACACTATATGCAAGGAAACCATCTTCTGTTCTCTCATGTGTTTTAATCTTGAAATCACCTTAATCCACTGATATTCATAACGAAATGCCTTTCACTTTGGGCATACATTTGCCAAATGGTTATGAAATACCGGTGTTTAAGATATGTCATTTGGAATTGTGATTCACGGACATGACAAATGGAAACTGTCTGTTAGATGAGTTATTCCTGCCAGTACAATCCTGTTCCCCAAAGAACCTTTTCTGGTCTTTTGTTCAGTCTAATTTCAAAGTCCATCTGTGTGTATATGTTATGCTTTTATGAGCAAGCATGTTATTAAAATGTGTGATGTGTTTAGGCTTTGTAATTTTTAGCCAAAAAAGCTCTTTATTACTCAGTGGGGGAGGGGTGGGGGGGAGAGAAAAAATATTATCATTCTTGTTTACCTCTGGAAGGGACCACCCAAAAGCCTACTTAACAAGGGACCCACAACAAACGGTGTGTAATAGTCTGAAGTAACCACAGTGGCTAAGCAGAGGCAGACAAATATGCCTCATAAGCTCAATAAAAATGCATCTACTGCAAACTGGAGTTCAAGGCCACCTGCAAAGTACAGTCAGAAAGCTTTATAAGCACCCAGATGGTGAAAGTCACCCTCAGGCCCATACTTCTGCAGTTACCTGACTGTCAGTTGAGTGCTCATGCATGTCTGATTATAAACGGCTAGTACTGCAACAAAAATACATCTAAAGGAACACATCATGTGATGGAAAAATGGTATTATAAGGGAGACAAGAGCATTAAAAAAACATGGTGGCCGGAAAGAAGAGCTTTTAAAAATATCTGCTCAGACCAGTTCATTCTTTTGTGATCCCTTGTAACACTCATGCGGCAAACAGGCAATTTGCTGTACACCAGGATCTTGATGATTTCTATTGATCCCATATTGGAACAAGAAATACTTGGAAGGGGAAAGAAAGGACTTTGATTTTTATGGTGTAAGCCAAATGTAATTCTCTAAATTGCAATGGACAGTCCTTCTTTCTTACATGGTCCCTGTTCTTCTTCAAAATACAGTCACATAGTTACTGTTAGTGCAAGGTATTCCATCCTCATTTTACAAACCCAAATCTGTGAGAGGGGAACACAATCATATCTCAGCACTCAGACCCAACATACAGTTCCCAGAATCAGGCTTTCTCTAAAATGAAAAGCAGATCCAGCTTTTAGAACAGGATTCACAGCAGTCAACAAAGGACACTAAATTTGAAGATTTCTTCATGTCCTGCCTGTTCTGCCTAAAGACATCTGTGAATTTCATGTCTCTGCTGGATAAGAGCTGCAAATCTGGGACTAGACTAAGACAGCAGCAGGAAATATTTGGATACAGAAAAAGGAACTTTTATAAAAGTAGCAGAGGACATAGCAAGATGGCAGCAGGCAGATGTTGAGAGCACATCTGTCAGGAGAATGGGAAATCTTGATTTTAAGCCTTTGTAAATCTAAATAATTTCAACTCATGTCTCAGACTTTTAAAATTTCTAAATTGCCAAACTAACAGCAAAGAGAAAGAGGTAAAGGACATAGTGCAGGATGACCCACCAGAGCAGGGAGCAGGTAAAATATTACAAATACAGTCTGTGGTGTTGGGAGGGAAGAACCAAGGGCTCTGGTACAGAGAATGAGAAACAGACATATCTTAAATACAAAGTCTCTTCCCAAAGTTCACTTCAGAGGGAAGGTAGAGAAGTACAAGCAGAAGCAGATCTAACTTAGCAAGACCTGTGATTAAATAGTCCTTATCAAAGGACAGCTTCCCCATGCTGAACTCAGCCATTGTGTAAAATAAATAAACATTTTTTTTGTGGAAGCAGAAAGCAGAACCAAGAACTCTGTCTTCTAATCACAGGCTTAGTTGTCATGTATCTTAACCCACATGTCCAGTTACTCCTCTTATGAACCTCAATTGCCCTTCCTGCACACTGACAGAGCTTTCACATAGAAACAGCAGTTATCTACTCTTATACTAGAGCAGACCACAGTAAGCAGTATCAAGTTTTAAATGCCGCATACTGAAAGGAACTTACAAGCCATTTGCTTCCACTTCTCAAAGCATTATCCACTGCAAGTACATAGAAGAGGTAGATGACAGGTCTTTCTTCTTTCAAGTTTATAAAATATATACAAAAATGTTGCCAAAAACTACCACACTTGGTGCTGAACTCAAGACTCTCTGCATATGCCAGGCACTCAGAGGACACCTAGCAGGCCAGGACCTTCAGTGACATAATTGATACATCATTTCTAAATAGACTTCAAACAAGCCTACTTCTATTCTCAGCTCATCTAAGCACAGTGGTGCCTTTGAATATATTTAAATAATCTTTTTCTGTCTTTTCTTTCCTAATCAAGGCCAGAATCCACATCCTCTCAGGCACCTAAGTAGGCTGAGTTTTCATGGAGTACTGAGCAAAGATGTCTAAATTAAGCTTGAGTTACACTTTAGGTTCCTAAGTGCTTTTTTGGATGTCAACCAGACTAAGAAACTTGTCCAAGGTCACTCAGGAAGTCTATGGCAGAAATGGAAACTGATCTGGGGTATCTGAGGTCTAAGACTAGCACCCACAGCACTAGAACATCTTTCATCTCTCTGTAGTTCCTATCAAACCCAAAATGATACAAAAGATCAGAAAAGCTAATGACAGGAATGAACGTTGTGGAATCCACTAATTTTATCTACAAGAAACATGACCTATACTTACTTTTATCCATTTATTACTTTCTTGCCCTCTGCAGATTATTGCAGTAGTGACAAATCCATCTATTTATAAAGCAGTGAAACAGTCAAGTGTTCTCTAATGCACCACTTCCAAGTTCAGGCGATATATGCTGACCAGCTCATAACTATCCTGGCAAGGATTCACACACCTGCTATGATTTTAATTTATCTAAGATGGATTTATTTGTTTTCTGTCTATGGCTTCATGGTCATGAAATAGAAAAGAGTGCTAAAACAACACTAGTGCTTTAAGAGCAGCCAGAAAACTCAGATTAAGGTTTGTTGCCCTGTCCCTAGCTCACCCATGCTAAGCACAGCTCTCATATATGCATAGAAACAGCCCACAAACAGAACCTATAAGAGGCAAAGATTGAGAGCCAAATCTGATGCGAAAACCACCAGTTG